>NC_141042.1:10335000-10430000 GCF_052040795.2 Danio rerio
TGCTGTTTTCTAAAGTCCACAAAAAAAAAGCACACCACACGTTTTGAGAACTGAAAGTGTTTTTTTAGCACATTTAGTGTAATTTTATTTTGTTTTATTATTGGAACTCAGCTTTGCATCGGATTAGCCTGTTGGTCCTTAAGCTGCGGTCACATTAGAGTTTGGGTATGCGATATTCTGTTGTGCGGCGATGCGAAAAGGGGCGGGATTAAACAAGTTTATTAGGCATTTAAAAAAGTGAGCGATTGCTCCATGTTTTAAATTTCTGCCTAGAGATGTCATGTTTTGATCCTCGACTGATCTCACGCAGTCAAATGATGCGATTTCGCAGATCAGAGTTCACCAAGCTTGAACTTTGCACCGCAGCAACCTGCGACATCTGACGCATGACTCTGCGTTTCCGGTCCTTTCCGATTGTGTGTAATGTTACATAAGATGTGCTTATATGAGTTAAGTGTTTCTTTATATAATTTCTGTTGTCACGTGAAGATGTTTGTCTGTCTGACAGTGTGGCCAGGATGTGGTTTATTGTTAGTGAGAGTGGGTGAAGACGTACAAAACTGAAACAGTGAGATTTAGCCGTACAGTTTCTCTGAGCTTATGTGAGGGCTTCAACTGTTATGCTTCACTTAGTTTTAACCCTCCTGTTACCCTAAAATCTGCTAACACCTTTTATCCACTGGGGTCAGTTTGATATATATATATATATATATATATATATATATATATATATATATATATATATATATATATATATATATATATATACTGTATATATATATATACTGTATATATATATATATATATATATATATATATATATATATATATATATATATATATATATATAACATTATAACGTATATTACGTTTATAACGTATGAAAATATTAACAATTTATTTTAGCAAAGACTCAAACACAATTATGTATGCCCTCAATTTGACACCAAGAAAAACAAACATGGTTTGCTGGGCATGTATTGTCTAAATGGACAGCAGCCACGGAATGAAACCAGACATTCATCCATAGTGATGTGAGGGCCTGGATTGTAAAGAAAGGGCATTAGCTGGACCCACTTATCCCATCGATATTGCTTTGAGTTTGTTTTACTCTCATCTACCCTTCTTTGTTTCCTTGTCATCAAAGTGTATGATATGGGAGAAAATATAACCCAAAACAAATGTGTGTAAATATTTTTTTTATATTTCTTATGTTTTATACAGCAAAAAGACCCTGGGCAAAAAGACCCCCCAAGGAACACCGATGTTAAAAAATGTGTACAGGGCATTGAAAAAATTATATCATGTTAATTTTATATATCATGTAAAGTTTTCCCCATTTAATTAAAAAAATTAATTTAATATGAAGCAAAAAAAAAAGTCAACTATATATGCACATACGTTAAAAAACAAATGGGGTCAAATTGACCCCAAGTATAATAGGAGGGTTAAAGAATAAACATGCTCTGGTTTTCACTTCAGTCACGCACAAAATATGGAAACAAGAAATATATTTTTGTCAACCTTCCCATTTTAGAAAACTAAAATCTAAAACAATTAACAGCTATTGTGTTAGTGTCAGCAGAAACTAATCAGAGCAAAAACAGAAAGGCAGAGATGGTGTGATATATTCGCTGTTCATGTTAAAATAGAAATAAGCAGTGTTTGCAAGTTGTGGTAAATCTTGGCAGTGTGGAAAAAAAAAATCACAAGACCTGACACAACAAAACTGGTGAAAATAAAACTAAAACTAAATAAAAATGCAAAGTTTAGCAGTTTGTAAACCCACATCAACTACAATCTACAATAATCTGAAGCAAACTTAGCAGCACATCATTAAGTATTTATAATAAACAACTAATTATTAGGGGTGCAATGGTACAAATTGCACATGATTTGGATAATATCACGGTTTAAGGTCAAGGTTTCTGTAAAGTATTGAAATGTGATACTTTCAAGGGCATGATTTGCTTGTGATTTTTTTTAGCTTCATCAAAAGTGGTTTATTTTATATTATTATCCGACTGTCTGGAATACGCGCTTCTGATTGGTCAGTCATGACATTCCAAGATTATTCCCAGTTAACAACCTCTAAATAACACAGGCACATTCAAGTACTTCGAATCATCTGAATGTCTTAAAATTCATACTTTCATCCATATTCATATTTATCACCTTGTCCGTCACGCTACGTTTTATTGATTGATCGTTTTGGATTGTTTGCCACAGCCTTCTAAAAGAATGATATATAGGTATGCTTTAATCAAATTGAATCGTTTCTGTCAGCTTAGTGTTTTTGACTGTTTAGTGCCATGTTGTGACTGAATAATCATAGATATACACACTAGATATCGCATACGGATTCCGAGCATGCGTCAATAGCACCGACACATTTGTACAGTGCTCCCAGGACAAAAGTCATGTAGAAAAGTGACGTAAATTATAATTTCCGTAATTGAAAACCATATTTGCATATATTCACCACCGTGAAAACTCTCAATCATAGATTTATGTATATAAGTGTAATATATCAATGGCTCTGGATGACCAGTCCTCCACTACACCCTGGTCCCACATTCATTTCAAAGGAGTGCTACCCTGTACTAAAATGGTAGCTCTATTGACGCATTCCTTCCAATAGACAACAATAGCGTAGATGACATCTAGTGTAAATATCTATGCTAAAACATGTTTTGACTGTTTAGCACCATCTTGTGACTGAATAATGTGCAAGTAAGAGCAACATATCAGCTGTTTGTTTCTGTCAGCTTTTGTGTTTAACTGAACAATTAACAACCTATTATAGCTCAGAACAATATTTTGCATCTATTTTTATGTTTTGTGGCAAGTAGCTGTGTAATAAGCAGGATAAAGTGCATCCAGGATGATTCTCTTTGCAGAAAAGGATCTTATTCAACAGTGCTTAGCTTTGCTTCGAGATGCCAATGAGCCTGTAAGGTTTCATTTTGTCAAAACAACCTTCTGGATCTTTGTTATCCCTCAACATGATTCAAGATAAGTAGAGGCTATACTTAACAGCTCAATATTATATGGTACTGATACGTACTAATTATATATTTTTCATTCGTTTATATATATTATAGTGTATAATGCTCACTGATGTTCTCAGACAGTGATCCAGTAATGATGCTGTGAGAACATAAAAGTCTTTAATAATGATCTATTATAATTACACCATGACTTTTAAATGACCTGTGCATTAAACTTTTAATTAGCTGATTTACTGAGAAGGATTAATGTTTCTAACAAGCTTGGCTTACGTTTAATTTTCTTGGTATTATTCCATTGTCAAACAAAATTTTCCATATAGCACTTCTACTGATGCAGCAAATATTTTCTCAGGCTGAACAGATCAAATTAAGTTGCAATGTTACCTGAAGCGTTGCTTGTCATCACATTTTTGTTACAAGACAGCAAACATGTACAGTTTCCCACACAAAGGTCGACAAACAGGTGATTTCCATTACAAAAGACCAGACAGTTTTTTTATTTTTTTTTTTACATGTACAAGGCCTCTGAGTGGAGCAAACCACTGAGGGTCTTCATGCACCGTGACCCAGTAAGAGTTTTTTAAAGTCAGAGGGAGATGTGATGTGGTCTGCTTTATGAACCGAGTGGTTTTATGTTTTTGGTAAATGCACAACAGTTTCACGAGAACTTGTTACGGAGATGTCTGTGGTTGTTGTTTTTGTTCTTTTGACCTGCTTTTGCTGTCTACGCAAGTTGTTATTAAATGTAGTTTTATATATTTATTTACTTTTTCTTTAACAATTGGGTAACTTTGGAGGCTTTATGACGAATTCAGAATAAATGTATGATAAATTATTAACTGTAAACACTCCAAATACACAGTAGTGTTGATCACCTAGCCATATTATAGATGTTTTGATCGGTTGCATTATGGTCATCATGATTCAGTTTTCATGATTCAGATTATAGTTTTCTCAATAGGAAATGGTGGCCAACCAAAACCCAATGTGTTAAAAATCTCAAAATTGTGAACACAAATTTGGCAACGAGGTAAATAAGTAAACATTATATTTGTGTAGTCTCAATTGGTTGCTTAGCAAATAAAAGACAATGGCAATATATTTTATCTTGTGTGTGTGTGTGTGTGTGTGTGTGTGTGTGTGTGTGTGTGTGTGTGTGTGTGTGTGTGTGTGTGTGTGTGTGTGTGTGTGTTTTTATCTGGGGGTGTAGTGAAGCAATCGTGATGAAGTCCATATAGGTTAATGTTCTGCAAAAATTGTCCTTGTCGTAAGGTTTTGTCAGCTGTAAAGTGAAAGGGAGGGTTTACACAAAACTGAAAACTGTCATAATTAACTCATCCTTTACTTTTCCAAACAGGTTTGAATTTAAATAATAGATTTAAAGATAAAATAAAGAGATCGATTTCCATTCAAAACGAACTGAAACTGATCACGTGTAAATGCAAACATTAACCAAGTTTGACATTGCACACTAAATCAAAGACTGAGCTAATAGTGATTTATATATTGCAGTAAGGTGTTTTATAAACTCATGAACATGAGAATCTTTCTCTCTCCTCTATGCGCCCTTTTCTTTTCATAATGTGCACGCGGGTTTTCTTTCATTAAAGGGAAAAAATGGCCTGGTGAAAAAAAAATAATGTGTGAAAGAAAAAAAATGGATGGGGGGAAAATATATATTTCTAAGTTTTTGTGTTCTCTCGCAAAGTTTTGCGTTCATTCGCAATTTCTTCCGAAATTCTCCCGTATTTTACCATTCTACCCCACTTTCTTTACATTATTGTGCGTCGATCGTCGCCTTTCATATGCAACCTCTGAACCAGTGAATGCATGTATAAGCGCTGACTGACAGACGCGCTCCATACATTAAACTGATCCCAGATCAGCGTCTGTACGCGCCATTTACAGAGGAGTACAGAGGAGCGGGTGTATGTTTGAACAGACAAATACACTGAATAATATGTAAACATCTCCGTCCTGCATGTTTTATTTTAAACAGCTTATTTTCTCTTAAATGAGCACAAACAGTTTCTAAAGTAATGGACTGCTTTCATTATAGATCTGTGCTTTCTTACAGTGACACCTCTGTTATCAAACTAAACAAAACATGAGATTCATTTTATTGTTTATTATTTGTTTATTTATTTGTTTGATAAGAACTTAAACACTAAAAACTGAACTACACTGTTCCAGTTACTATGACCATTTATGTGAAGCTGCTTTGACACAATCTACATTGTAAAAGCGCTATACAAATAAAGCTGAATTGAATTGGATTGAAATAAGAGAAGTGTTTAAATGGCGCCTACAGACGCTGATCTGGGATCAGTTTATTGTACGGAGCGCGTCTGTCAATCAGCGCTACATGCATTCACTGGTTCAGAGGTTGCAAAGTGAAAGGAGACGATCGACGCACAGATTTAATGTAAAGAAAGTGGGATAGAATGGTAAAATAGGGGAGAATTTCGGCAAAACGGGAGGGTTTACATGAGTGAAGAGAACAGGAAGTGTTTGTGGAGAAACAGTTTTGCGAGAGAACGCAAAACATCTTTGCGAGATAACGCAAAACTTTGCGAGGGAAGGCAAAACATCTTTGCGAGATAACGCAAAACTTTGCAAGGGAACGCAAAAACTTAGAAATATATATCTTCCTCCCACCCGTTTTTTTCTTTAACCCATTTTTTTTCACCCAGCCAATTTTTTTTCTCCTCCACTACGTCCCTTCCGGGGTTCCGTATGTTCCCGCTCTTTTGTGAAAAAACATACAGGTTTGAGACATTGACTGAAAAAGGCTAGAGGTCTACAAACAAGCTCTTCGCGGCACTATGAAGACTTCATTAGATTAGAAAGCTTTAGGAAATCTTTAAGGGATATGCAAACAGATGCTGCATACGTCTGTCTGTGCTTTCTGATCATACAGGGTAAGTCCTTATTTATTTGTTTATTTTTAATTAAACGCAAATCGCGAGTGGAATAGATCGCATTTCGCATAAATTGACATATTTGCTTATCATGTTTTGCTTATGCCACTCTATTGGCTTCCTTTTTCGTTTTTTAATAAAAAGAACATTTAAATAATAACCTACATTTAATTGAACTATCCTTCCTCATTTCTTTGTTGCCTTGCTTGCTGGTTTTGGATTATACAATATAATTGATTTGTTCTGTTTCAGGCATGTTTGGGGATGCAGATCAAATTAAATCAGTGTTAGTGACTGAGGGAGATTCTGTCCCACTATACACTGATATTACTGAAGTGCAGGAAGGTGATCTAATATTGTGGACATTTGGACCACAAAACAGTCGAATTGCTGAAATTATGAAAAGGGACCAAATAGGAGTTAACATACATTTTGTCTTTAATGATGGAATATTCAAAGACAAACTACAATTAGACAATCACACTGGATCTCTGACCATCAGAAAAATCAGCACTGAACACACTGGACCTTATGAACTGACTGTGATCAGTGGAAAAACTTTAGTGACAAGATTTAATGTTACCGTCTATTGTGAGTAAACTTTATCACTCATGTCACAAATCCCATAATTGCTCAATTTTAATTTGCCAATTAATTCTACTCTCAATTTTGAGAGCTGCACAACAGGCTAATTATATCCAGCTTTATCTTTCAGTTTTACATTGTTTTTTGTTTGTTTGTTTGTTTTGTTTTGTTTTTAGCCTAGAAAGAAAACCTCTCCATCATGTTTTTATAGATTGTTATTAATATCTTCTTTATTCTGCATTTTCAGCTCTACTACCTGTTCCTTTCATCAACAATAACGCTTCAAACTGTTCTTCAAAATCACCAAGATCACATTTTTCCAGATGTTCAGTGTTGTGTTCAGTGTTGAATGTGAGTGCTGTGAGTCTCTCCTGGTACAAAGGAAACAGTGTATTGTCCAGCATCAGTGTGTCTGATCTCAGCATCAGTCTCTCTCTACCTCTGGAGGTGGAATATCAGGATAAAAACACCTACAGCTGTGTGATCAACAATCCCATCACAAACCACACCACACAACTGGACATCAGTGATCTCTGTGACACATGTGCAGGTACATCGGCTGTAATTAATCTCCTTATATGTATTGATATATAAAATAATGCAGGTTGGTCTTTATAAGCTATTTTTGAACTGTCTTTTTTGTTTGCCTGTCAGAGTTTACAACAAACCCCTGGTGTTAAATACTCTCTAAGCAAAGGCAGGTCAGCATCTTGCCAAGCAAAAATGATATGTAAAAAGTTTCACAGATTTGGATTTAAAACTGAAACTGTATTAGATTAACATCTTCCACAGATCATCTATTTTATGTCTCTCACTGAACCCAAACTTGCAAGAATTATTCTAATGTTGTTTTCCCTATCATTACAGAACTGGAAGTAAATCACTATCTTATACCACTGATAGTTTTTGCCCTGGTGCTGTTCATAACTGCAGTTTTGGGATTGACGGTCTGGTACTTCAGGAAGTACAAACAAGAACGATGTGGCAAGTCTTATTTCCTCCAAAATATTTAATTGAACTTGGAAAAAATATGATCTCAACTTCAGATTTAATTATATATATTTTTGGTAAATCGTTATTATTTTAAAACAGCTGAAACTGAGGTCGAAATTCAGTATACCACAGCTACATTCTGTGCAGATAACTTGCGGTACCATACGGTAAGATTCAGTTCTGCTATGTTTCTTGGTGCCTGTCTGTGCAAACAGCTTACAATTCCTTATTGTGCACAAACCAGTATTGTTTCATCGTAGTTTGTGCTTGCTTGTTTTTTCATGGCTTATTCTTTCTAATGTACAAGTATGCATTTGACAGACACTTTTATCCAAAGCAACCTTTTTAACCATTCATGAACATAAATAGGATCTTGAACATAATTCATTAGTCACCACGCTCCACTAATTAAGCAACAGAAAAGCAAAATAAGCATCTCTGGCTATTTAAGGGACATCCATTATTAATTCTGACAAAGCGTTTGTTATACACCAGGTTTGGTGAGTTTTACAAACTAGATTTACTTGAATAGATACAGTAGGAATTGATCGTTTAACTGAAGGAAACAACTCAATAGTCCTGCTGACACACCTGCACCAACTGTCTAAACTGTCATTTTGGGAACAAAAGCATTTTTTTTGTTTGCAAAATTGCAGTCCAGGATTTAGCACGGAGACAGTTGAAATGTCTTGTGGTGCTGATGACATGATATTTGTCTTCAAAACACAAGAGTGATGTTTTATTTGATATTCCATTTACCAAATAATAGAAAAAAGGACGCTGCTCTTGACAAAAATGACGACAAATAGTGTACCAACAGATGCTGAGAGGATATACATGTCATCAGAGACTAAGGCCACATTTACACTAATATGTTTTAGTTTTAAACGCATATGTTTTGCTACAGTTATGCCTTCTGTTCACACTACCCCAAAGTTTTTGAGCGCTGAAAACAGCATTTTAGAAGCGCTGAAGATCGAAATGCTGAAGTGGTTTTCATTTTAAATCGCTGCTGCTCCGTGTCCGTGTGAGTGGGGGAAAACGGAGACATCTAAAATGTTTGCTAAAATATTAAGTGCACAAATTTCAGTCCTGCATCCTGGCTACATTGTTTCACTATCTTAACAATAGAATGAAAGCATGATATGAGGAACTCCCAATTTAATATTAACAACTTAACAGACGCCAAAAGTGTCAAGGCATCTGTTAGCTACATATTTATACAAGCATCATTTTCACTACATATTAATGACAAAACCAAGCCTATAACAGAACTGCCTCCTTTCATTTTCAGTGCAAAATATGAAACATATCCTCTCTTTTGAATATCAGTTTTAATAATCAATAATGGCCATTATAAAAGTATTACATACAATAAGTTTATACATTATAGGAAATAAAGGCAAGCAATCAGTCAATTTGCAGAATCAGTGTACATGGTTAAATTAATATATTAACTTTGCGCTCAGTCAAAACACGTTACCTGTAAACAAGTAATATATTCAAAAGACCAAAGTCAGGGACAAGTCGTTAGATATAGACAGTACTCGTATAGGTATTTGAAAAGTGCATTCTATATACAGTAGTATGAATCTGAGTAGAATGGATTTTGGATCCACTATATCTGCTGTTTGACATTATCACGTGACCTGCGTCAGTTGTGTCACTTCACCCCCATTCATAAATTCTCTGGTGTGGCCTTGTGGGATAGTAAAGTGTCCTTTGGATGCACACTTTTTTCCCTCTTTCACTTTCATCAATCGGTAAAGTTTGTTCCTCACCACTGTCACCATTAGCTTGCATAGTTGGGACTTGTGGAGCTGTGCATCAATAGATTTGCTCTTCAGTGTTTAGACTTTCAGCAGTGAAAATTAAACCACACTGAACTGAACTAAACTTCAACTCTAAAAACTGGACTGACATGTTTTCAGTCTACTAGAACTTCTATTTTAAGCTGCTTTGACACAATCTACATTGTAAAAGCGCTATAGAGATAAAGATGAATTTAATTGAATTTCACAATCTCACAACTAACGTTATCGAGGTAATTCTGCCTGCCAGTAGCTTCTCTACTGTTTTAAGAATACTATGAATTCAGGCATACTAATTGCCTCGCATACAATTTTCACATATGATATAGTAGGGGAGTATGTGATTTTGGAAGTAGCATGCTTTTCTGCTAGAGATTCTCTTTGTACCCTCCAGCTGTTGCTGAACTATTAATATCCGAATATCAATAAGCGCAATTGTTTCCTCATCAGACCAAATATTGGTCTCATGGTTCTCTTTTCATATTGAACAAACAATAGCTGTTTGATTAACTAGCATGTTTCCCCTTAGCCAGCTTTGAAAAAACTGGTAGCCAGATAACAGTTAGACACAGTCACATGCCACCAGCACAAATGTTTCGAGAATTCTAGGCCGAGAAAGATTTGTAATCGTACCACACAGTACCAGGCTAACATTGAAATACTGGAACCAAACCTGACAGTTCTATGTTTCTGAAAAAGGGAAAGTTTTAAAATTTTTTTTAATCAAACCACTGCTTTTGATCTTGTTTTTTTTAATTAATAAGGCAGACTTTTGGACTATGTAAAATTGACCAACATAATTAAATTTACCTGCGGGCTGCCTGCATAATATTTTTACATAAAACAGCTGCTGTTTACACTTGCTCAACAAAAAACACAGAATAATGACATGTAAATAATTAATTAACAACTTTATGCTTACTTACAATTTATGTGTTGTGCCAGATCAGCTCTTGTTTTGTTTTAGTGGTGCTGTTTTACTGTATTTGTAAACACATCAGGAGAGAACTGTTCTCGATGTTGTCTTTGTCTGACGTGGTTTGTGATTTCCTTGTTGCTTTTTTTGTGTGCAAACATTTATCATATACCTGTGTTTGTGCAGATCACGTCATACATGTTGCAGGCTGACTGGCTTTAGATGTGAAATGTTCTGCTACCACTTTTCACAAAATCTTTATTATTTTGTGGACTGTAGTTTTGTGATATGCATGCTCATATGCATACAGTATGAGTGAATTCAGTTGAAGTTAGTCCCCTTTCATTTTTTTTTTCTTCTTTTTTAAAATATTTGCCAAATGATATTTAACAGAGCAAGGACATTTTCACAGTATGTCTGATAATATTTTTGCTTCTGGAGAAAATATATATATATTTTTTTTTGGGTTAGAATTAAATTTTAAGTTTAAATTTTTTTATGAACCATTTTAAGGACAAAATTATTAGCCCCTTTAAGCTATTTTTTGGATAGTCTACAGAACAAACCATCATTATACAATAACTTGCCTCATTTCCCTAACCTGCCAAGTTAACCTAATTAACCTAGTTAAGACTTAATGTCACTTTAAGCTGTATAGGAGTGTCTTAAGAATATCAAGTAAAAAATTTTTTTTTACTGTCATCATGGCAAAGATAATAAATTAGTTATTAGAGATGAGTTATTAAAACTATTATGTTTAGAAATGCGTTGAAAAAAATCTGCTCTCCGTTAAACAGAAATTGGGGAAAAAATAAACAGGGGCTAACAATTCAGGGGGGCTAATAATTCTGACTTTAACTGTGTGTATGTATATATATTTTTTCTAGTCCATATATTTTAAAAATCATGAATCAAGAAGCATTTTCTAGACAATAAAAAATATTGTTTAGTTCTCAGAAATAAGTCAAAATTAAGTGGTCTTTTCTCCTCTTCAGAGAGGAAAAAAAAATCTAAATAAAATTTAAAATCATCGTATATTGAACCAAAAACAAAATGATTTTACTTGCCCCTTTGCCAGATTGTTTAACCTATTTCAAGGAAAAAAAATATGTAATTAAAAAATTTGCAATAAAAATATATCACTTTTTATTTGTTTTTTTTTTTTTAGATTTTTAATATTTGGACTAGAAAAAGACAAAAACTCAAGTATAGTTTTTTAATTATTACTTTTTTTTTCACAGGAGGCTGAAGCAGAAAGTGGTACAGTCTACTCGAGCATCGCAACAAACTAAGGAGCACAGTGTACAATGTTTTTAATGATACAAACACTCAACATATAACAGTCACCCTGTATATTCACATTTCATTTTTATGAATTAACATGCAGTTAGGGCAGAGCCCAGTCCATTTCAGCAATTGTTCCTTTTGTAGTATTGTTGGTATTAATTCATGCTGGACAGGGAAACATTTTTCAATGAAATATATGTAGCGAAATCTGTTAACTAATCACTGATGTTTATTTCAATACCAATGTTTTATTCATCAAACATCAGTAGAAACTCTTGTATTCAATACTAACAGGACATAAAGTCATGTTAATCCCTTTAGACTTTCCATTCACCTTAATAGTCTTGAGTGACGTCAACATCCGTTTCATAATGCCACAAGAAAAACGATATTTTCGAGACTAGATGTGTCTAGACTCATAAAGACTTGTTTTACATACCTGAAGTCATGTTACATCTACTTTTTAACTGGAAATCTCCTTTTTCCTGTATTGTAACATATTTAAGCACTGATTATTTCCTAAGTATTGTGCGGAGTATTGTGTAAGAGTATTACTTAGTAAGTACTGTGCTCATACAAAACCAACTCGCTGAATAAACTAGTATTGTTTTTCATTTTTGACATACTTTTCATTATTAAAGTGATTTTTATGTATTTTCTTACAGCCTACCCTACGTCAAATGACTTTCACACATTTCTCACAAGTGATCATCTTTTAAAGCACATCTGAAACCTGTGTGACATTTCTCTTGTAAAGCATTGCGTTTCAGTTGGAAAGTTTCACACGAACAAACCCTAAATTATTACAAAACTGAATGCTATTGATTCATCAAGCCAGCACATTAACACAAAGAGCCTCATTTATAAAACATTGGACAGAGCTGATCTCAGAGTGCATGAACACAAAAATAAACAGCAGCATTCATGTTTATATAATGAAAGTAGAAAAGTGCTTGGAATTACATCAGATTTTTAAGCAGAAAGCCAGACTTTACATGTGGGGGAGTATTGGGAAATCTTAAGCCCTGTTTTGCACCAGGTATAACAGTTTTTGCCAAAGTACTTAGCCAGTGGTCTCAAGCTCAATTCTTGGAGAGCCGCAGCTCTGCATAGTTTAACTTCAACTACCTCCCACTCACACCATATTAATAATCCCTGATAGTCTTAAACACCTTGGTTAGTTAGATCAGCAGTGATTGATTAGGGTTGGAGCAAAACTGTGCAGAGCTGCGGCTCTCCAGGAATTGAGTTTGAGACCTTTGCACTTAGCGGTGGATATTACATTGCCAGCTGTTAAAAAGTACCTGTTTCAGCCAGCAGGTGGAGACGTTGTCACGTTTTCAATTAGTAAAAGACCAGATGACGGTAATAATGCAGCTGCTAATTAGCTATACCTTCTGACTAAATATAACTGTTGTTAACGATGTTGAAGGCTTTAGCCACATTTAACAGCTTTTATCGATACATGCAAAAAATCTTTCTTTACAATCTTCATCTTGGACTTGTAAGCTTTCAAACATTTCTTAAGCATTTATGGCGCAAATATAAATACTGATATCTGCGAAAAAAGGTCTTACCTTATAAAAAAAAAGACTTGACCGCTCAAATAAATACTGTATTATAAAGTAATGGACATTGGTAGTAGGTATAAAATACGACTTCAAGGAGTCCACTAGTGCTGGCTGATTTGGTCTAAGATCAAAATCTCAATTAACTCAATATTTTAACTCGATTACGATTAGTGAACGATTATTTTATTTAAGTATTTTATTTTTTTGCCTGCATATTTCACTGACAGGTTTTGTACAGTAAATATGCTCACATATTACAGGTCAGAGATTTTTAATGAAGGGTGCATTACTTGATTTTTAAAATAAGTGAAGGAAACACACACTATCTACTATCTATAATTATTTATTGAACATCACCATTAAACAAATGAAATTAAACACAGACTGCCTAAAATGAACAGTCACTTTTTCTTATAAAAAAAAGGGGAAAACAAATAACTTGCCCTTTTGGAAACAAAAATAATTATTTTTTAATGATTTCAAAAATAGAAAATAAGCAGTGTCCCTTTTAATTAAAATAACTCTTGTATATCCTGTAAACAATATTTTAAACTGTGCTTTTCTTGCATCTCTGTAAACAAATGTTTTTATGTAATGGAAAATATGCCGTCACGAGGCATCTCTGGCGCAGCTTCCAATCATCGTCAATGTAGTGCAAATAAACACAACAGTAACAAACAGAGAACGGTCACATGACTCCACACGCAGTAAAGTATGTAGCAAAAAAATTTGATCGATTGTTGGTTCATAATGTCGACTTTGTCAAACCATTTTCAAAAAATAATGACTGCTATTTAAACTACTTTAACAGTTTGGAATTAACTACTAAATTGTTTGTAATCATAGTAAAATATTGATTTTGTATTCATTTTTTACAGAACTGTATATCGAACCACTTCATTAATCAGACCGCCTAGTTTTTCACGATTCCGCAAAAAAACCTAAATAACCTTATAAAACATCTAATTACAAAACATATGATCAAATTATATTCATTTCAGTTTGCAATTAACTGCATTACATGACTTATAAACGTTGCATACGCAGCACTTGTGATGTATTTGAGTGTTTCTCAAAAAATGACGTCTCACCTGCTCCCTCAAAATCATTACATTACTGTACATGGAATGGGAGACTTTCAGTCTGTGCAGTGAGCAGACGCAGATGAAGCACAAGTGATTTACATGTGAAATTAAAGCAAAGATGGGATTAGACATTCTGTGGCACAAATTGGATGTTTTGTGCGTTTGATGTACTTCAGACTGCAAAAAAAGTGTGAGACATCTAACAAATGGAGCAGGGTCACGTGACTCCACACACGGTAAGTAATTGAGAAATAAATACTTTTTTTTTTTATTGAAATGGAAAAATTTGATCGATTATTGGTTCAGATTGTCGATTTTGATTACTCTTTGATTAATCGCCCAGCCCTAACTCAAACCATTTTCAAAAAATAATTTTTATTTTAACTATTTCAATAGATTGGAAATAACTAGCAAATTTTTGTAATGATAGGAGAATATTGATGTTAATGGCCTATTGAAAACTTTGATTATTATGATCATTATTGATTAATCGATATTGATATTGATTATTATGGCCTATTGAATTTTATACACAACTGTTCATGTAATGTATTTTTTATTTAGTGCCATGTCAGCAACCAAGGCTATCTTCATGGCAGGAATCTTTCAACAATAAATATACAATTTAAAAATCAACAAACAAAATAAAACATAAATTAAATAAGATTTTTTGTGTTAATACATGATAAAAATTCTAAAATCTTTTCTGGTTTCACGTTGTCAAAAATGTCCTTAAAAGAGTTCATTTCATAAAAAGTCCTTCTGGAATCAGTAAAAGCAGGACAGTCCAGTAAAATATGTTTTACAGTAAGACGAGTTTTGCAGCACAAACACTGAGTAGGGTTTTCACCTTGGAGCAAAAAACCATGTGTTATTCTCGTATGCCCAATACGACATCTGGTAAAAACTACTTGATCAAATCGATTCTTAAAATGTCTTAAAATTCTGTGTAAAACTTCGGGTTGGATTTCATGTAATTTATTGTTTTCTAATGCATCCCATTCCTTTTGCCACTTGTTTAAAATGTAAGCGTTGATAAAAGGTTTCATCTCTGACGGAGGAACTTGGCATTTGTTCACTACTTGCTTCAAAACTACAGAACTGTTCAATATCAAAACAATTCATTAATCAGAACCAATCGAACCAAATCGATTTTTGTTAATCGCTGAATCAAACACAAAAATCAACAAGAAGTTCCAAAAATTCTTAATTTAAACACATAAGAAATAATGGCAAAAAAGTAAATAATCTCATAAAACATCCAATTCCACAGCGCACGTAATGTATTTGAGTGTCTCTTGTAAAATTATGTCTCACCTGCGCCCTCACAATCATCACATTTCATGGAATGGGAGGGGATTGAACGTTTTGTTTGTTTGACGCACTTCAGACTGCAAAAGAAAGTGTGAGCAAACATCTAAGAAACAGTGCAGGGTCACATAACCACACACAAGGTAAGGCAAGTAATTGAAATAGGAGGGAAAAAAATTACCTGGAAAATCAATTATTAGTTAGCAATGCCAATTTCGATTACTCTTTGATTAATCGCCCAGCCTGAACTCAAACCATTTTCAAAAAATAATGATTGCTATTTAAACTATTTTAATAGTTTGGAAAGAACTAGTAAGGTGTTTGTAATCATGGGAGAATATTGCTCTATAGAACATCTATTAATTTTATACAGAACTGTTTAATATCGAAACACTTCATTAATAAAGTATTACAGCCTCTTTTTCAGCGTAATGAAACAAGCAAGCACAATAACTTTAGTACATACTTAAAAGCCTCCAGAATATAACAAATCACATAACACTGTGAGTTTATACATGACAATAAAAACAAACAATAGAAAAATAATAATAATAATAAAAGTTCTCACGATGGTGAGGAAGACAAAGAGTCACACTTGAAATCGCAGGATCTAAACAGAAACTGCTACTGAGCTTTTTTGCATTGCTTTCTTATATGAGAGAGTAATGAGCGAGAATACCTGAAACTCTTCCCACACTGAGGGCAGTGATAGGGATTCTCACCGGTGTGGGTCCTCTCATGCATTCTGACAGTCATTGAATCAACAAATTTCTTGTCACAGTATGAACACTTGTACGGTTTTTCTCCAGTGTGCATCCTCTCGTGTACTTTCAGATACTGTGCGGATTTTATTTTCTTGTTACAATGTGAACACTTGTAAAACTGTCCAGTGTGAACTCTCTGGTGCAGCTTTAGCTCCGCATCTCTAACAAACGTCTTTCCACAATCAAAGCACATGTGGTTCTTCACCCCCCTGTGTCTTTTCAGGTGTATATTTAAAGTGCTCATCTGACTAAAACTCTTCCCACACAAGGAACACGGGTACGGTTTCTCCTTCGTATGAACTTTTAAGTGATCCTTCAGAGTATCCGGCCTAAAAAAGGTTTTATCGCAGTGATCACAAGCAAACGATTTGACTCCAGAATGAATACGCAGATGTCTTTTAACACCCCGCAAGCATCTGAAACTCTTCCCGCATTGATCGCATTTATGTGGCTTATCGTCAGTGTGAATAGTCATGTGATCCCTAAGATATCCTTTTAGTCTGAAACTCAGTCCACATTGATCGCACGTGTGAGGCCTCAGTCCAGTGTGAATTGTCATGTGTTCCCTTAGATTTCCTTTCATCCTGAAACTCGCTCCACATTGATCGCACGCAAACGGTTTCTCTCCTGTATGAACTCTTATGTGATTTGTAAGGAGTCCTTTTCGTTTGAAACTCTCTCCACATTGTTCACAAGTGTGTGGGCTCTCTGCTCTTCTTTTCAGTAACTTACTTTTAGTCCGCGAGCGGGTCAGAGGTTTTTTCATGTTATTACTCCTCTGCTTCCCCCGGGTCTTCATCTTGGTTTCTCTGATTGGGTCTAAAATGGAAAAGAAAAGTTGTTATTTTCAGTAACGCATGAATCAATTTAAGAAAAGAGAAAAGGTATGTCAATGCAGACCAATGTTAAGTGGATTTATGAGTATTTTGCCAATTGGGGGAAATGTAAGAGATCTTTTATTCATTTTACATTTACATTTAGTCATTTAGCAGACGCTTTTATCCAAAGCGACTTACAAATGAGGACAAGGAAATTCATCATTAATTAATTCATCATATGCTTATATTGCTGTAATGCAGGGGTCAAACTGCTGGCCCACAACCTTGGATAAACATATTCTTTTGAAATGTCTGGGTAAAAAAAAAAACTTTAAACACGATATATTTCATTTTGAGAAACATTTAAGCTATTTTGTTACAGTAAACATGTTAGACTGAATAATTAAAGTGAATCGTTGACTTCTGCTGTCTTCATTTGTTTCAAGAACACAGATTTCTTTACAATTTAAAACGGCATCTTTGGATGTCTTCTCTGCTGAAGATACTGTTGTCCTAAAACACGCAAATTAAAAGTCTTACGCATACCTTAGAAACGATATGGCAGAAAATTTTGGTGGTTTTAAAACCTTGACTTTTGTAAACCACGGTTAGGCATGGGACGATAACCATTTTCAAGGTATACCGTGGTTTTGAAAAGTCAACATTTGCCAACATGTTTTGCTGCACCGTTCCTAAGGTATGAGAAACATTTATTTACTTTTTAGGACAACAGTATCTTCAGCAGAAAAGATCTCCAAAAATGTAGTTTTAAATTAATTTGTTTAAATCTGTGTTTTTGAAACTAATGGAGAGCCAATGATTAATTTTAATAATTTCATTTGACATGTTAACTGCTCTAATATATTATAAATGTTTCTCAAAACAAAATCTATTGTGTTCAAAGGGGGAAAAGTTTAAATGTTTTTTTTTACTCAGACATTTAAAAAGAACATATTTTAGAGCCATAATTACAATACTGTGAAATCGTTATGTTTTTATCCAAGGTTATCATACCGTCAAAATCGTATACTGTATTGCTTGAAAACGGTTATACGTTATTGCTTGAAAACGGTTATAGTCCCATAACTAGTTTGATGTCCTTTTAAATATGCAGTATGATCACATTTATGCAAAGCTGACAGAAACTCTTGTCAAATGTATTATTTTCTCCATTTGAAAACCAGTCTGTCACTTTTATTATTTATTATTGTTCTGACAACAACATCAGTAAAACATTGAGGTAACTTAAAGCTGGTTTTATATTCACACAATTGGACATTTTCCTTAATAATTTAATTACAGAATAGTATTATTTGCAATTTCAAAACAGAGAAATCATTTCAGCAGCTAATGACTATTAAAGTACAACATTGTTTACAGTCTATTAAATAGTGCTAATGCCTTTTTCAAGTCATACATACATGTTATTTCATACTAAATATTTAAAGTGCCCTGGTAAACAACGTAAGGAGTATCACAAGATCTCAATGAACATGCGACTATAAAACCAACTTTACTTTTAACTGTTGCTGCTTCATGTTTTATGACCTTAATGTACTTCAGAATCACAAATGAGTGGCAGAAACAAGCATCAACCTCTTAGTTCTTCAGTCTCTTCGATTTTCTTTCCTCTTCAAACTTCTCTCCCCACTGCCGTTTCATAAATACTTCTTCTTTTTCCGGTTGGCAAACCAACTCTTATGTGCACATTCCGCCACCTAGAGGGAAGGAGGGTACGATGACCTTTAAATGATATGGATGTAGGTTTAATAAAAGGCTTTTCATTAAAATGCAGCCATTTGCATTGGTCAGAACCTTTAAGCATGTGGGAGAATAATTGTATAGCTCGTTAAAAAATTTAACATCTCATCTTAAGACTTTGATGCATTATTGCCTCTTTTTTAACATGGTGAACTACAGTACTAAGCATATTTGAGTACACCCCATTTTGAAAATGAATATTTTTATCCATTTCTCAGTGAATATACACAATGTATTTTGGTGCATTTGCAATGCAAATGCAATATATATATATATATATATATATATATATATATATATATATATATATATATATATATATATATATATATATATATATATATATATATATTAAAATAATATTTTAGTTACCAAACATATTCAGAAATTGAACGTTGAAAATTGAAATACAATTAAATTCAAGCTAAATATTGAAAAAAAAAATTACAAACTAGAGAATTTCAACTAAATAAAAAAAAATTGCTTCTCTTGATTTTGTTTTTCTTTTTTTATTTGTATTTGTGTTTAACATGTTGTGGGTGTTTGTATCTGACTTTTATACAACACATGAACATATTTATACACATATCTAGGCCTGTGTATAATCTCTATTGGTCCTGTCATACAAATTATCACGTACAAAAAAAGTTTGTACACATGGATGTATTCAATAAATGTTTATTACATGTTACCTTTTCTTACATTTGTCAGCCAGGTTCTTGAACTTCCTCCCATTAAGAGGAAAAACTTTTGGAAGTCTATAAAAGCGGTTTGACATTTCTTATTTTGGCCGATGTAAACAATTATAAAGAACATCAAACAGAAACATTATGATGTTCTGATAGCAATTTCTATGCAGAAGAATCACTTCCTGCCCTTTATCTGAATTTTCGTGTGTCATCAATGACGTCATGTGAAAACAACCTTTACAGTCATCTATATATGCAAACATTGACCAGTGTATCTCAATCCCTTAGCAGCAGCGCCAAGGCAAGATCCAACAGAAAAAGCAGCAACTTTTACCTTTCTTCAGGTGGCACCAGGCTCCAGAATAGTGTAAAAATTATTCTTTTTGACTCTCTTGAATACTTGATTCTGATTGGTCAGTCGTACCATTCCAAGGTGTCTTATTCCCAGATAACATCTGCTGAACTATCATCCTGTTCACATCCATAGTTATATGCTGGTCTGTCAGACTGCGTTTTGTGACTGAATAATTTGTAGGTTAGTGCAGGGGTTATACAGTAAAATACCCTAAATCTGTTGAAACGCATCAATCTGATGGCCGTTGGATACTATAGGGAGATCGCTGACAGGAACAGTGAACAGCTCTGCCAGAGCGCGTCTGAATCTCATATGCTAGTTTATTGTACATTCGATGGCAGAAACACCATTGAGCCTCGCTAGTGCCCGTTTGTTATAAAACATTCCCAGGACATTAATTAGAACAACCATGCAGATATATTAACTAGTTCACACAAATATACACAAAGATAGACTTTCACTTTCATTTCATGTATAGTTTGTGAATAAACAGACTTCCATGTACTAGTTGCAGACACGATCATGAGGCGGTTTTACGCCGACTTTGAAGTAATCAATCAGAGAACAGGAGAAAGAGCATTACTGCAATCATTTTAATATAGCATATTAATAACAAAATACAAAAATTCTAGTTTAATATTGAGTTATTTTAATTCTTGTGGCCCACCTGCAGGATCGCTGAGGTCCACAGGTTAGAATATGCTCCATTCAGCCATTTTCATTTCTGTCAGCTTCACATTTAATTAAATAATTAATTAAACTATTAAGGCTCATGACAATTTTGAACACTTTGTGTCAAGTAGCTGTGAAATATGCAGGATAAAGTACATCCAGGCGGGTGTTTCCACAGAATAAAGCATTCAGGCTTCATATTGGCTGCCTGTGAAAACAACCGGCTGGATGTACTTTATCCCTAACATGTATTACAGTTCTGTTACATAGTTTCATGGTTTGAATAAATGGCTGTGACACAATGTATTTGGCAACACAACAACAAAAAAAATCACTTCTCACATTGTAGCTTTTTTCCAGTGAATTGTAATGTGATCCTTAGGGGGCTAATCACACTGACCTCGCTTTATGCGTTAAGAGGCGCCTTTTTTGAATGGTTTACTAACTACCGCGAGCGCTTTAACTGCCTGCTGCACCTCACGTTTTTTCCCTTGCGCACGCAGTTGAAAAATAAGTCAACTCTGAGCAGAAAAACCGCATTACGCCAGTCTGTTTCATTTTCCAATCAAATAAAAGCAGATGCGGGGTTTCCGTTGAGGTGCCTGCAGTGTTTATGTTTTCCAAGACAACAAGGGAGAGGATGTAGCTTTTGAGGATGGAAAAAAGACGTGTGGTTGCTGTTCTGAGTTATCTGGAGCTGTATGACTTCACAAATCTTGAATATCACATTATTAAATATTAAAGTTATATTAATATCAACAGCAACACTCTAGCAAAATACCCAGCTGATTCAGTCATTGCCTAGCGACTTTAAATAATTGTCATCAAAAAGGCAGTGCGATGTGCCTTGCGTTTTTGGAACGTAAATGTGCTATCGGTGTGATCGGCTCCTAAGACTTCCTTTTTGTCAAAGTTAATGAGCGGATACACACAGGTAAGAAACTGTATCACTTAAGGTCACCATATGTGCGCAAATATGGTGAAGCTAAGGCAGGCATGGGCAAACTTGATCCTCGAGGGCCGGTGTCCCTGCAGAGTTTTGTTCCAACACTAGTCAAACACACCTGAACAAGCTAATCAGTGTCTTCAAGATCATAGATATATACATTAGATGTCGCCTGACCGATTGTAGTCTATTGGACGGAATGTGTCAATAGCGCTGCCATCTTGCTACAGAGTAGCGCTCCTTTGAAATGAATGCGGGACCAAGGTACATTGGAGGACTGTGGCCGTCCAAATCCAGAGATATACACATATATCTATGATCGGGAGTTTTCCTGGATGATAGTATGTAATTTTTTTTTTCTAATTACGAAAATTATAATTTTACATCACTTTTCTACTCTGATGGGTCAGTGACCGCACGGGCATTCCTGACAATAAGCTTGTGTTTGTGTGTACAGAAATGTACTATTCACCCTCCCTGTTAAATTTGATCTAATCATGTCCTGAAACACACCTCCTCTCCAGCTTTCACTTCTCATACTGACGGAAGGAGCGATTCATTTGTGAATTTATCCCCCGAACGACTCTTTCACTAACGTTAGCCGAAAATAATACATCTTTCTGGCAGCCCAGCATCTCGTTGTCATATTTCTTTTGCATTGTTAGCTGATTTTATTCTACAAAACTAGCATAAGCCGAGTGTTTAGTGCGAGCTGGAGCTGTTTTGCCTCATGGTGAATGCAGTAAGTGACTGTTATCATCAATAATGTTACCTGATTAGCACAAAAGAATACAAAAACAGAAAAAAAAATTAATATTACCTATGAAATGTTCTGCCTTTGTGCTTTGTTTTCTTTGTTTGCTCAGCGCTAAAGTACCGCATCTTCACGTAATAACACTGTCTTGACTAGTGCAGTTGAATGACATTTGTCCTGGGAGCACTGTACCAATGTGGAGGCGCTATTGACGCATGCTCATAGTCCCTATGCGATATCTAGTGTATATATCCATGCTTCAAGATCACTAAAAACCTATAAGCAGGTGTGTTTGATTAGAGTTGGAGCTAAACTGTGTAGGACACCGGCCCTCCAGGACCGAGTTTGCCCATCACTGAGCTAAGGGATACGGTTTCTCTCCAGTGTGGATCATCTCATTAACGTTGACATACTGAATCAACAAATCTCATCTCATTATGAACACTTGTACGCGTTTCCTCCAGTGTGGATCCTCTCATACACTTTCAGATATTCTTGTTACAGTGTGAACACTTGTAAGGTTTTTCTGTGTGAACCATCAGGCGCAGTTTTAAATCAGCATCTCTAACAAACGTCTTTCCACAATGAAAGCGCATGTGATTCTTCACACCTTTCTACAGTTGTGTTTGTTTAAACTACTCGAATGTCTAAAACAATTTCCACACAAAAAACACGTGTAAGGCCTCTCCTTCGTATGAACTCTCAGATGATCCTTCAGGGCATCTAACCTAAAAAAAGCTTTATCGCACTGGTCACAAGGAAACAGCCGTACTCTAGAATGAGTAAGCAGATGTCGTCTAACAGTGTGTGGCTTTCTGAAACTCTTCCCGCATTGATCACATTGGTGCGGCTTTTCTCCAGTGTGAATTGTCAAGTGATCCTCAAGACTTCGTTTCTGTTTGAAACAAACTCCACATTGATCACACGTGTACGGCCTCTCTCCCGTATGAGCTCTTATGTGATTTTTAAGGGTTCCTTTATGGGTGAAACTTTTCCCGCACTGATCACAGGTGTGCGGTTTCTCTCCGCTGTGGATTTTCATGTGCACTCTAAGGGATGTTTTATAGGTGAAACTCCTCCCGCACTGATCACACGTGGGCAGCTTCTCTCCGGTGTGGATTTTCATGTGCTCTTTGAGCTTCTCTTTTCGGGTGAAACTCTTTCCGCACTGATCACAAGTCTGAGGACTCTCCGCTTTTTTTTCCAGTAACTTACTTCTTGTCATTGAGAGGCCCGGAGATATATTTCCCAGCTTGGACATGTTGTTACTCCTCTGCCTCCCTTGGATTTTCAGTCTCTTTCAGTGAGTCTAAAATAAAAGAGTTTTATTTTCAGTAGAATCATAAACCAAGGAGAGAAATGTCACTGTAAGAAGAAGCGAACACTGATGCAAATTAATACTATAAAGGTGTGTTGACGCAGACCCAACTTAGGTGGATTTTACAATATTTTATTAATTTGAAACGAAAACTGTAACGAGAATACTTAATTTAAGATTATTAAATGAGATTTTTTTTTCTATGTAAGGCTTCGCAATATGACGATACATAACTTATGGACAAAATAAGTCTATTTTTTCTGATTGAGTTCTATTGTTTATTTCATGGTGCATTGTTCATCATTTGAGGATTACTGCAATCTTACCACCAAAGTGAATAAGAATGCGGTGAGAATGTTGCAAGTCTTAATGTATATTTTAATGAGAAAATATTTGGGTCTAAAATTGTTAGTTGATGTTTTTAAATGCTTTATGTTTCATAAAGAAGTTCTAAATAAAATGATAACATAATTACAAATGAATATTTGGAGTATATATTTTAAAAATGTAAAAAAAAATATATATATATATATATATTTTTTTTTTTTTTTTTTTTTTTTTGAATGATCATTGAAACAATGGGATACCAGCAAGTGATGAAAGCAGGGGGGAAAAGAAGCCATTTGCACAATACAAAACATTTATTTTCCACTCAACTGAGAGATTGAGGTAAGGTTGGTTTTATATTCGCACATTCGTTCATTTAACTGTCTCTATATGGTTTAATATAGAGACAGTTAATTTAAATATTTAATCTGAATGAGCATGTAATTATGACTTCAAAACAATATTACCACTATCTAACTGTGTCAACAATGCTATACTTTGATAGTTGTTGGCTGCTAATATTCATTCATTAATTTTCTTGTCTGCTTAGTCGCTGTATTAATCTGGGGTCGCCACAGCGGAATGAACCGCCAACTTATCCAGCAAGTTTTTACGCAGTGGATGCCCTTCCAGCCGCAACCCATCTCTGGGAAATGGCTGCTAATATGATTTCCCTATTTAGAATTTGCAAAGAATACTTTTCTGAAATTATATTATTAAGGAGAATAGGTGGATATTCGAATATAAAACCAACTTTACCTCTATCTGAAACCAAGGTTTTCTCACAGACACTGTGAGCATTTCTTTATCTCTAAACCCTAAATCAAAATTAGCTCAATCGTGATTTTAAAAATTTTAATTTCATTGAACCCAACCAGTAAAATAATATTAAAATCTTTACACTGATAACATTTAATCATATCATATATTAAGAC
Organism: Danio rerio; assembly: GCF_052040795.2. Lineage (NCBI taxonomy): Eukaryota > Metazoa > Chordata > Actinopteri > Cypriniformes > Danionidae > Danio > Danio rerio. Next base: position 10,359,831 of record NC_141042.1, read on the forward strand.
TACATTCAATTTAATTCATGTATTTGAATAGTGTCAATGCAGCCTAACATAGAAGTTCTAGTAGATTGAAACCATGTAAGTCCAGTTGTCAGAGTTACAGTTCAGTTTAGTGTGGTATAAATTTCACTGCTGAAAGTCTAAACACTGAACAGCAACGTACATATTACATATAAGCAAGCTTAAATTATTTATTTGAAATTCTTCATAAATGCATTTATTTCCAGTATTTCAAATTGGTCAGTCATTTAAAACATTGTGTAGCTGCAAAAGCTTCCTATTTTTTGATTAAATTCGACCCATCAACTCATCAACAACATTAAATCAAGTTATAAGACATGTAAACAACAATCAAATGGGGTTTTCTGGTTTTAAACAAATATCTAAAATTGATCAAAAATGATTTAGGCTCCAATCTGTAGCCGTTTCATAAAAAGTCAACCGCTTTGTTTGCTAACGTTGTGTTATTAAATCACAGCTCTTTATAATTTGACTGCAACCAATACAACTGACGGCTTTATGTTTTAAAACATTGATGTATTTCAGCATCACAAATGAAGAACAGGAATAAACACTAACCCCTTTGTTGTTCAGTGTCTTCAAGTGTCATTCAGTATGTTTGTGGATAAATTGTTTTTGTGATGTGATTTCATAAACACCGTCAACTTCTTCTTTTCGTCTTTGGACGGTTGGCAAACCAACTTACCGTGCATATATCGCCACCCACCGAGGAGGAGGAATATATGACATGTTAAATCTATTTTGAACGTCATCTGCAACTTTTGACAGTTTGACGAAAATATTGAGTTTTTACGTGAGAATTACTACACTTTAAATGTTAAATTGTTTCAATCCACACACACTATAGACAACCAATGCCGATATACAGGGCATATACATTGTTGATGTATGGCCAGAATCAATTATTTTTTATTATTAGAGTCAGCTACATTAGATTCAGCTACACAAAACAACAACACTAATGCCATTGTATTGTGTTTACTAGAAAGTAACATTAAATAATTAAATAAATAAATAAAAACTGCAGTGTACACAACATTTCGAGTAAAGTTTTTCATTGGAATGATTTATGGTTTGTTTACATTTCAAAATATTTCTTATGCATACCCACCTATTCAGAACCTATCAACTGATTCCCTCTGATATCAATTTATGCTAGCTAACTACTAGATTGAAGAAAGAAAACCATCATCTCATTTTTAAACAAAACTGAAAGCTTGAAGACATTGGTGAAGTCTTTCCATTTAACTACTCCCCCAACCCCGAAAAAATAAAACTGAAAAATTAGCCATCAGTGTCTTGGGCCATATTCAATTTTATCAGCATGTCTACGGGTAAAATAACTTAATTCTGAGAAAATCATGAAAATTGTAAATAAATATATTGATAGGCGAAAAAAAATCTGTATATATATATATATATATATATATATATATATATATATATATATATATATATATATATATATATCAGCAATACAGTCCCAGTAGTGAGATTGTTGAGAGAGGGGTCACACACTGGATGCTGCGCCCAGCGACGATGCAGCACCATGCATGTTAGAATTCAAAAAAATAGTCGCGCACCCCCTTGATAGAAAATGCAAAATGCACACCCCTTTGATTCTAAAACGCATGGCGCTGCGATGCAATATCTCACCCTATTGCACACAGTATGTCATTTAAACATCAAACATTGTGCATTCTTCTTAATGTCAGCAAAACACAGTCATTTCAAGATAAGTGTTTTGTCATATATAATAACTTACCTTAAAGATGACAGACTGTGAAGGCTCTAGTGATGTCATCAACGCAAGATAAAAATATACTTTACAACCAAAATCTCCCAAATATTGATTAGAAAAATATGTACACAACTTATTTTAAACAAAATATTTATGAAAAAATGCAATGATCAACATCATCTTTAAATGAAACAAGTTAAACAACACAAAATCATTATAATGATATAATGAAATAAAATGATATCTGAAAATACAACTAATGAGACATTGTTCATTTGGAAGGAATCACTCTTAATATGGATCACATATATGATGGTTACATATCATTGCATCACCCTGCCTTAAAACTACTCAATGTTAAATGATATTAATGCAGCTAAATTAATACATTAATGCATACAAAACCAAAACTGATTACATTAATGAGGTACAAAAATATAATTTCCAGATATGTTTTCCTACTTTATTTGTGGTGCATATAAAGCAATATGGCTTTAATGTTCCGTTTTGTTTTGGTAATAGCTTTACTTTCACTTTCACTTTCCTTCCATCCTGCTGGGTTTTTTTTTCCCCCGTTGGGTTGTTTACAAGCTAGAAAGCTGAGAAACACACTTTCCACCTACACAGTGAGAATTGTTAAGGCAATTAATGATACAGAACAGCCAAAGTTTAACTTTCACTTTCACTTTAAAAAAGCTTCCCTCATGCTTTAAAATGTAATTGTATAAATTCAATGTAACCAGTCTTCATTGTACAGCTCTTGTGCTCCTACAATCCAATATCTGTGGAATTACACTTTGAATAATGGTTCTTTAATTGCACATTTATTTTTATGATTGCGCAGATAGGCTAATTTACCAAAACCCCTCCCACACTGAGCACAGTGATATATATGGCTTTTCCCCAGTGTGGAACCTTTCATGTATTTTCAAAGACGCTAACCACTTAAACACCCTTTCGCAGTGTGAACACTTGTAAGGTTTTTCTCCAATGTGAGTTCTCTGGTGCAGCTTCAGTTCAGCTTTCGTAACAAAGGTCTTTCCGCAATCAACACACGTTTGATTGTTCACACCATTGTGTCTTTTCTGGTGTAGTTTTAAAGTGCTCATCTCACTGAAACACTTTACACATGTAGAACAAACATTAGGCTTCTCTTTTGTATGAACTTTCAGGTGCTTCTTCAGACCGTCTGCCCTTAAAAAAGATTTTCAGCACTGATCGCGGTGAAATGGTCTTTCTCCAGTATGAAAGCGCAGATGTAATTTAAAATTCTGCGCATGAGCGAATAACTTTCCGCAGTAGACACATGTATGTGTTTTTTCTCCAGTGTGGATCCTCTGATGTATTTTCATATGTCCTGGCTGACTGAAGCCTCTGTCACAGTGTGAACACTTGAAAGGTTTCTCTCCGGTGTGAGCTTTCTGGTGCTGTTTCAGTTCGGCGTCTCTAATAAAAGATTTCCCACAATCAAAGCACAAGTAATCCTTCAAACCACGGTGTCTTTTCAGGTGCGTACTAAAAGCACCAAACTGACAAAAACTCCGTCCACACAACAAACACACATAAGGCTTCTCCTTGTTATGAATTTTCAAGTGGGTCCTCAAGGAATCTACACTGGTAAATGTTTTATTACACTGATCACAGTTATACGGTCTCGCTCCAGAATGACAAAGGAGGAGTATTTTAAGACTTTTTGCGTATCTGTAACTCTTCCCACATTGATCACATGAATACGGCTTCTCTCCGGAGTGGATCAGCATGTGGCCTCTAAGGCCCAGCCTTTGTGTGAAACTATGCCCGCACTGTTCGCATGTGAACGGTTTCTCTCCATTATGACCTCTCATATGAATTGTAAGACTCTGTTTATATTTGAAGGTCTTTGCCGCACAGAGAGCAGGTGAGATGTTTTTTTTTAGCTCTTTTCAGCGATCGTCTTGCAGAGTTTTTTAAAGATTTGTGTTTCTCATTCTTTCCACGTAATTCACCATCCTCCTTGTTTTCTTCTTTTAGGTCTAAAATGAAATAAAAATGGTAACACTTTAGTATAATTGCTTTTTGAGTTGATGATTGATTGAAATAAGATGGAGTTTGTACGGCGAGCTAACCAGAGGATACAATTGGTGAATAAATATCCCTCAAAAAATTAAAAAATGTATTAATAAACTAGATATAATTAACAATAAATATACAAATGACTGAGTCATCAATGTATAATTCGCACCATGCCTAGCATTCAGTAATCAATTCATTCCTACAAAAACAGCAACCAGGCACACAGTCATTAATCTCTCCATGAATTAAACAGAGCTACTTTGTTGCTTGTAGCTCGGCAGACCCCAGCACGCACACCTAGCGCTTTACAGAATGAGGATAATGCAGAACTTACCCCTTTTAAACCCTGCTGAAGAAAATTTGCTGTTTTTTGCGGCGTAAATAAAATAATTCTGGAACACAAGAACGCTAATAGAATTAGGGCACTTATAGTGAAGTCATCACTACGAGGCGGCGAAAACGTACGGTTGGAAAAACAAGACCAGTTTTGGAATGATTTAACTTCATATAGTATTTTTTAAGGTTAATATAAATAGTAATTTGCTCCTTAAGGACTTTATTTGTTATTTTGAATATACTGTGAACTTTCTTATACTTGCTGGAAATTTTACTTTCACAGAGGTTCTTTAAAAAATCCATTTGTATAGACTTCATGAGTGAAATAGAACAAATTAAAATCATTCAGATTAATTGATAATAATAAATTAGCTTCTTTCATGGGCAAATATGATGAGATCTTTTATGCTACATGATTTCTTTTGATTATTATTTTTATTTATACCTTATTGTATGATTCTTTTGCTCTTTATCCTATCTAATGTGATTATTGTGTAAAATAACTGTTCTTTTTTACTGTATTCTAAGTCGTATTATACAATTATTATTTTATTATTTTAAAAAAATGGTTGTAAAATCAAGCCAAGTATACTTTTTGTGTTTCAGGTTAAGCGTATGAGACAAATGCATTTTATATATATATTGCATTTGTTAGTGGATGTCTGTGTGTGAGTGTAGAAATATAAATATATATATATATATATATATATATATATATATATATATATATATATATATATATATATATATATATACATATATATATATATATATATACATATATATATATATATATATACATATATATATATACATATATATATATATATATATATATATATATATATATATATATATATATATATATATATATACATATATATACATACATATATATATACATATATATACATATATATACATATACATATATATATATATATATATATATATATATATATATATATATATATGTGTGTGTGTGTGTGTGTGTGTGTGTGTTCAAAAGAGCAACAAATGTGTAATTTAATGACACAAGGAGGGGAAAATGCTGAAAGAATTTTCATTTTGGAGTGAACTATATATATACACACACTAAGTGGTGAAAGGAGTGGTTCTTTCTCAAAAAAGTAGATTATTTTTTCAGTTATTCGGCTTATTTTGTATGTAATTATGAGGTTTATATGCTCAATTTAGTAACATTTTAAGCACTATTTCTAGCTGGATTAACTTGTTGGATGGTCGTCAAAACCAAAAATATTTTATAAAGATTTACAATCAAGAACCATGTAAAAATGTAAAATACTAATTATATCATAAAGGCCTTTTAATTCAGGAAAAAAAGTCATTTATTAGGCAAATAACAAACTGGCCAGCACATTCAGCTTTCCTCAATCAGAACTTGACCATTTCAGTAAAAAACCTTTTAAAACGCAATATTAATAATGTAGAGCTTCACAATGTTTTCTAGATTAGAAAAATCTCGGATAACAACAATAGCCTAATTGGTATTAAATTATCTTTAATATGGGCCAGTTTTAGTGCTGTGTACCTTTTTATTAATCATGTTTTCATTCAAGAATATGGTCCAAGACTTAAATAAAAGTTACATGTAAAATGTTTTCTTCTTTAACAAAACAGTAGGTCAATAGTCAAAGTTGACTTCATTTACGTCACATTCTGTGTGGTCTTAAAGCTTTCGATGAGTTTTCCACAATTGATGATGGCATAGCAGTCAAAATAGGACAAATGAGCTCATGTATGGGGCAAATTCTGAACCTTTGTCAGTGAGGGGTGGGTCTTTCAAACCACCTGAACCCTCCCATTGGCTATGGGCATGGACTACAATGAACGATTACTTATTAGAAAATAAGCTGTCTTTAAAACACATATAGTCAAAAGATTAGATACTTACAGGGTTAAAATACATCTAAAAATCATTAAACAGTTTACAATAGAGGCCTGAAAGGTGGACCAATAATCCAAAAATATTAAAACAATTTAAAAAAAACAATAAAAAAAACAAAAAGAGAATGTAAAAAGTCAACAATTAACAACAAAGTCATTTTTTCCCTTTTAATTTTGAATCACCATACTATAAAACTGAACAATGCAAGTTGTTAATAAAGTAAGGATGAGTAACGGATTTAGTCATTGATCACTTGGTCAACTAATGCCAAATAAGGCAAACTTGAAAACATATTTTTTTTTAAAATCCTCTTTACTGATGGAAAAAAGACACAATAAAACAAATATAATAATGTACATTTAGCTTCATGTATGACTTTAGAAGAAATGAATATAACCTCTGTTCAGTTCAACAACATGATATTTATTTTTTTCTTGAATTGATTCTTAGAAAAGGTAACTGACTGAATCGGTTTTTGGCACTTATTTCGAGAGAAAAAAATACTTTGAAAAAAATACTTTCAGTTTGATCACCCAGGTGTTCTGTCATAAGCCCTCCTCAATCTGCAGATTGTTATTTTTCAGCATTCATTGTTGTACTCTTGTGGGAGGAGATTCACTAAGGGTCAACTGATGGAAAGGAGCTTCAATAGGGGTGAACTGTTGTTGGAGGAGTTTCACTGAAGATGACTTGCTAAGCAACAGATCTGCAAACATAAAACACAAATCTGTTATTAAATTCAAACACTCCAAGTCTTGTAATTTTCTATGAATCTACTAAATTCCTCTTAAAGCAGCACATGCAGGTTTTCTGAAAACACTTGCACAATTAATAAGGTTAAAAGAGGGACTATTAAAATTCAACAGACACTTAGCAAGTTTGTTAATAATAACAATCCTAAAAAGAGCCCTAATAGGGAGTTGGGAGAAGGTTTATATACCACAAATAAATAATTACACTATAACAGAATTTTACAAATGAATCCATATTTTGAATACTATAACTTTAACTTTCCTCACATTCATCTAAATGAGTGGTTCTCGAAGTGGGGGTCGGGTTCCCCCCGGGGGTGTTGCAGGACAATGGGGGTGGGGGGATGGGGGGGATAAGGGAGTCGCCTGGTGATTCCAAAGATCTCTTATTTTTAATTAAACCATAAGAATTACCATATTTTATCCATAACCTACTGAAGAGAAAAAAATTGTCGTTTATAGTTACTATATACTACATAGTTACTATTGAGCTTATAGATCTCTGTTTGATCTGTTTTCTTTCTAAGCAGTTTCTAAGCAGTTAGGCAATGTTTAGCCTATATGTTAATTTCTATGGTCTAAATTGACTGAAGTTGTGGGGTTGGTCCTCTAATTGCACTTTATAATGAGAAAGCCATGTTCATTATGCTCACTTTGTGCATGACAGTTTTGAACCACTTGAATTTAAAGTGAATAAAATAATGGAAACAATTAGAAAAGAAAAAAATCTGCATCTTGTCAAGCCATTGGCCTTAACATAGGCTGTTGTGTCTAATATGTATATTCCCAAGCTATTCTCGGCTATTGCCAGATAATCACTTTACCTCTACCATACTTTTAAAAGACTTGAATCATTTGTGATTCTGACGGTCATCCTTTCTTGCATTGTCTTGAGCCTTCACGTTGACAATTATATACTATATTGTTAGTATCCTGGATAGGCTGACGAATCTGTCATTGTTAGTCTTTTGATTGATCATGAGGAGGGTCATGGCCCAGTGTTGGACGACTTTGTTGCTTGGTGCAAAGACTCATATTTACAACTTAATATCTCAAAACCTAAAAGAGATGATTATTGAATTTCGCCATAACTCTATTTTTAATGCAACTACTACTACTACTATAAACGGTACCGCTGTCAAGACAGTGAGTGAGAATAAATATCTGGGTACCATTTTGGATGACAAATTGAACTTTTAGGCCAACACTAATTTTATCTGTAAAAAGGCAAATCAAAGGCTGCGTCCAAAACCGCATACTTCCATACTATATAGTACGCTAAAATCAGTATGCGAGCCGAGTAGTATGTCCGAATTCATAGAATTCGAAAATCAGTAGGCGAGAAGTACCCGGATGACTTACTACTTACGGCGAGATTCTGAAGTGCGCATCCCATGCAAGCTGCGCTATCCTATAATGCCCGCGAGCGAATCCATGAATGGAAATAAGGCGACGCAACTGATGCAGGTAGGTCACGTGACCATGACAAAATGGCGAATGTAGTACGTCCGAATTCCATTCATACTATTCACATTAATACTGTATAGAGTGTACTTTTTTAACGGCAGAGTAGTACGTTTAAATTCAAATGCAGTACCTACTGAGTAGTAGGCGGTTTCGGACACAGCCAAAGACTGTTCTACTTGAGGACGTTGAAGGGATTTAATGTGGATAGGCCTCTTCTTAGGACATTTTATTCTTCTTTCATTGAGTCTCTTTTAACTTTTGCAGTAATATGTTGGTTTTGACTTTCAAAAAATGTTTATCAATCACAGAAGATCTTGGGCATAAATCTTAACAGTATTGGACAAGTGTATGAGGAGAGAGTCATAAAGAAGGCCATATCTATTTTAGCAGATGAGAACCACCCACTTTATTTAAAGTTTTGCCTCCTGCCATCAGGCAGAAGGTACACTTATTATAGACGGACAAGGTCCAACAGATACTTGTATTCATTTGTTCCAACTGCAGTTGGGTTACTAAAAGTGATTATTGTATTGTTTACTAATGTTACTTTTTGCTGTCAACTGTCGGCTATTGCTGTAAACTTAATTGCCCTTCGGGGACAATAAAGATATTCTAAGTCTAAGGTCACAGTCATTCTGCTACAGGAAATTTAAACCACACTGAACTAAACTAAACTGAATTTTGAAATCTGGACTTTAATAGAGCTATGTTAAGCTGCTTTGACACAATCTACGTTGTAAAAGCGCTATAAGAATAAACATGAACTGAATTAAATCAATACATGATTGTGTCATATTTGTTGCAGTGTCAAATCTGAAGTACTTACTTTGACTTTGGACAAATTTTTGCATGAGTTTGCAGAGAACCCGATTGGGTGAATTTCCTGCCACAAGGAACGCAGAGATACGGCTTTTCTCCAGTGTGAACTAGTTGATGCCGTCTCAAATGGCTCATTTTACGAAAAATTCTCTCACACTTGATGCACGCATACGATTTTACTCCAGCGTGAATTTTCAGGTGATCTTCGAAACCCGCTTTAGATTTAAATCGCTTTTCACAAACAGTACACGCAAAAGGCTTCTCCGATGTGTGAACCTTCATGTGCTTCTTCAGCAACCCTGCAGAGGGGCACGTTTTGCTGCAATGTTCACAGTTAAACGTTTCTTTAGAATGAATCTGCCGGTGCGAATATAAAGCAGTTAAATGGGAGAAACTCTTGTCGCACTGATCACACGAGTACGGCGTCGCTCCAGTGTGGATATTCATGTGATCGTTAAGGATGCGTTTTTGTTGGAAGCTTTTCCCGCACTGATCACATGTGTGCGGCCTCTCTCCAGTGTGGACCCTCTCGTGATTTCGCAGATTTCCCGTATGACTGAATCTCTTGTCGCAGTGCGAACATTTGAAAGGTTTTTCCCCAGTGTGAACTCTCTGGTGCTTAATCAGCTCACTGCTTTTATAAAAGGTCTTCCCGCAATCAAAGCACATATGATTCTTCACGCCGGTGTGTCTTTCCTGGTGTCTTTTGAAGTTATCCAGCAGCCTGAAGCATTTTCCACATGTTGGACACTTATGAGGAGTCACCTTGCTATGAACCGTCATATGTTGCTTGAGGTATTCAATCAAAAGAAACTCTTTACCACACTGATCACAGCTGAAGGTTTTTTTTTCAGCATGCATGCGCAGATGAATGTTCAACTTGGATTTCGTCTTGTAGCTCTTCTCACACTGATCACACACATACGGTCTCACTTCACTGTGGACTTTCATGTGCTCCTGTAAGTACATTCCCAATTTGAAACTCTTCCCGCACTGTTTACATGAGAAAGGCTTCTCTTCACTGTGGAGTTTCAAGTGTAGCTGAAGGTTTGCTTTTAGCAAAAATGTCTTTCCACACTGATCGCATGAGTGCGGCTTCTCTGTCGAATGTATTTTAACGTGTTTTTGTAAGTACGACTTTGCTTTAAAACTCTTCCCACACTGATCACACGAGAAAGGCTTCTCTTCCGTGTGGACCCTCATATGGATGCGAAGCTTTGATTTCATCGAAAAACAGATCCCGCACAGATCACACGAGTACGGCTTCTCTCTGGTGTGGATTATCATGTGCTTCTGTAAATAACTTTTGTCTTTAAAACACTTCCCGCACTGGTCACACGAGAAAGACTTCTCTTCCTTGTGAGTGTTCATGTGTTTCGTAAGAGTGCCTTTCAGTGGAAAACTCTTTCCGCACTGATCACATGAGTACGGCCTCTCTCCACTGTGTATTTTCATGTGCATGTTTAAGTTTCCTACCATTTTGAAACTCTTCCCGCACTGGTCACATGAGTGCGGCCTCTCATCTCTGTGGACTTTCATGTGTTCCTGTAGCTTTCCTTTCTGTTTAAAACTCTTGTCACACTGGTCACATGGGAAAAACCTTTCATCGCTGTGGACTTGTAAGTGTTGGTGAAGGTCAATCTTTCGTGAGAAACTCTTTTCACACTGATCACATGAGTAGAGCTTCTCTGCAGCGTGTGTTTTCAAGTGTTCGTCAAACTGTTTTTTCTGTGTGAAACTCTTCTTGCACTGTTCACATGTGAACCACTTTTTTACATGATGAACTTTCTCATGTGTTTCAAGACGTTGAGGGCAGTTGGAAGAATTTGGGGATTTTCCTTTAGGTAAAGGACTTTTAGTCTGTGAGTTTCTCAGCTTTGGCATGATTCTTTCTCCCCCGCTTCACTCAATTCTTGACTCTCTTTGTTCTCTGTCTGTTGATCTAAAATGAAAGTAAAAAGAAGTTCAAGACAAATAACTCAGATTGAAGTCATTCAATTTCATTTGGCTTAGTCCCTTATTTATCAGGGGTCGCCACAGACTGAACCACCAACTATTCCAGCATATGTTTTACGAGGCGGATGCCCTTCCAGCCACAACCCAGAACTGGAAAACAACCATGAAGTCTTACACACACACTATGGGCAATTTTTGTTTACCCAATTCACCTACAGCGAATGTAGGGGGAAATCAGAGCACCTGAAGAAACTCACACGAACATGGGGAAAACATGCAAACTCCACACAGAAATGTAGCCAAGCAGGGACTTAAACCAGTGACCTTCTTGCTGTGAGGCAACAGTGCTTACCACTATGCCACCCCTTGAATTTAAGTCATAATTAGGAATGAAGAGCATAATAAAATTATGCCTCATGTACTAGTAAGTTAACGGTTTCTATACAAAATGTCTATTAATATTATGATCACTTTCGTGAAAGTAAAGTAAATCAATGGTTGTGGAATGTTCTATGAAATGGGTAAATTGATTCTTCAATCACCCTCAAAATAATAAAGGCTTTTTACAAAATTTCATCAAAATAAAATAATGTTTAAATCCAACAATCCTACTATTTTAATCCAGTGTTTTCCCTACCATTATAAAAGGGGGCGCCCCACCACATAAAGCACCCTCCGTCCCCTTCAAAGTCATGGCATTTAGCAAGACTTCCACTGTTTAATAATATGCATATGCAAATTGCTTTTGTTTTGTTTTTTGGTGTTGCATTTAAGTTTACAAATTGAATTTAGCTCTTTTCCATGCCTTATATTACTCTCTGAACTGTCTCTGTTAGGTATGTAACGATAAGCGTTTTCAAGGTATACAGCGTTTTTTTCCCGCTATATATAACATATTTTTTTTTTGGTTTGTTTTTTTAGGACAACAGTATCTCCAGCAGAAAATATATCCAAAGATGGCGTTTTACATTGTAAAGGAATCTGTGTTTTATAAACTAATGAAGACAGCAATGACTCATTTGAATGATTATTTGGCCAGACATGTTTACTGCTCCAAAATATTATAAATGTTTCTCAAAATAAAATATATTACATACAACAGGCAAAATTGTTTTTGTTTCTTTACCAGACATTTAATTAGAGCAGGAATCATAATACTAAAAAACCGTGATATTTTTATCCAAGGACATCATACCTTCAGAATCTTATACCGACCCATGTCTAGTCTCTGTGCTTGTTTGAATGTATGGGTGTGCTCAGACAGGTACACGGCTTCCAGTGAGTAAATATCCAATCAGCAGCTAAATGAGATCCAAAAGTTTTTGTTCATATAATTATTAATCACGTTTCTAAATGGTTTGTCTCTAAAAATGGGGGGTTGTATCCCTGTCGCTACACCCCTGAACGTAACTGAAAGCTTTTAACATAATTTAACGGGTTTTAGTCCAGCTTTTGCCAAACTTGCTCTTCTCACTTTTCCTGTGTCATATCAGATTAGGAAAAAATTCAATACAAGTAAAGTAAATATACTAAAAGTGAAATTCCCTAATGAGAGATTGATAAAGATAACATTTATTAATATTAATTTTCATAACCCAAAATTGTTTATCAAGGTACATTAAATATTCTTTGTAAAATCACGTTAATATGACTTCAAAACAACATTAGCACTATTTCATTAGTGAACAATGTTGTACTTTAATAGTCATTGGCTGCTAATATGAGTGTCCCTATTTAGAATTTGCACATAAACACTTTTCTAAAAATATATTATCAAGGATAATATTTAGAATTTGTACAAAACACTTTTCTGAACTTATATTGTCAAGGAGAAAGTGCTGAAGCACAACTATAAAATCAACGTTACCTCAATCTTTTAAGTGATGGTGCACGCGCTTAACTCAGAATAACTCAGCTCATAGTTTAAACATTACAGTAGCTTGAATCTCCCTGTTGAAACAGACCCCATGTCATCTCACAACTGCAACTATTGTTATTACAATTCATGTGACGATAACTAAGATTAGATTGGCTCTGCAAATACTCATTACGAAGCTCTTTACGCGTGAAATCTGCACAGTGTGAATAAAATTAAGCATATTTTATGTTTAAAGTAAAATACATGCACAAAATCCTCACCTCCTCAGGTCGCTGGTAAAAACCACCGAGAAGTGGGTGCGCGTGGATATGACGTAATCAATGCGAGACGCTCAGAGTGATTTTTTTTTTTTTTTTTTTTTTTTTTTTTTTATTAAAGCGTTCAACAAGAATACAAAAATATACAGAAAAGGTACAAAACCTTTAACAACAAGGGTAGAGAACAGAACAAAACAAATTGACAAACTAAAGAATATGCCAGGGGGAATATAAATTACAAAAAGCACTTTAAATTTAAAGCAAGGTCACAGTGATGTTTACAAGATCACATACAATACAGTCATCTATTATAAAAAAGAGAGAATATTGTAAGATTCACATAGTGTTACGGATTTTAAAGCTTTAACATTGCTGGAGGTAGAGATTGTATTTAAATAATATTTCAAATCTTTACAAAAAATAAGAAAAAGGGGCTTTACAGACAAAAATTTGCATTTATGTATAAAAAATTTTGCTAGTAAAATAAACAGATTTATTAGAAAATATTTATCTTTAACTTTATCAACATGATAAAAACCAAATAAAACATCCTTGTATGACGCTCAGAGTGATATCATAGCATCTGTAGGCTACTGTATGGCTTTGGGGTTCAACTAAAACTCTATTTATTACTGACATTATATAACCTCTTACATTATTATTTGTCAAGAATTTAATTTAAATAATGTTAGTTTGATTCAACCGCCTGTGAAATGTCCAGCAAGCATTAATGAAAGCGTTATGTTCGAAAATGCGAGTTGGCATAAAGCAGACTAAAATATTAGGGTAAAGTTGATTATATTTGCACGTTCGGACTTTCTCTTTAATGAAATGATTTCAATTTGTTCTTAATGACAAATTCTAAAAACGAAAATCATAGCAGCCAACGACTATCAAAGTACACTGTTTACAGTCAAATAAATATGCTAATGATGTTTTAGAGTCATTCTTATTCAATTTCAGAGCGAATATTCAAAGTAGCGTGGTAAAAACAATATAGAGCTTGTCACAAGCATGGTCACATTTGAACGACTGTGTAAAAATAAAACTTATAACTTTCACGTCAGTGACCACAAGAGGGAGATGGAGACAACGTTTAAATATTTAGTTAGCCTGTCACTGAAATAAGTCCCTTTTATTGTTACAATTATTGTTACAAACACCATGGTTTAAATGGTTGTGTTGAAAAGTATTTCATGCTGTTGTCTAACCAAATAAAGTAGCCTATTTGTTTGATTATTTACAAAACTATTGTTTGGTTGTAAATTCACGATTAATTTTCTAAACATTCATTTAGTTTCTTTTCGGCTTAGTTCGACCTAGGGTCACCACAGTGGAATGAACCGCCAACTTATCCAGCATATATTTTACGCAGTGGATGCCCTTCCCATCACTGGAAAACATCCATGCACACTCATTCACTCTCATACACTACAGACTATTAAGAGTACCCAATTCACCTATACCTCTTTGGACTGTGGAGGAAACCAGAGCACATGGAGAAACCCATGTTAACATGGGGAGAACATGCAAACTCCACACAGAAATGCCAACTGACCCAGTGGAGGCTCGATTCAGCGACCTTCATGCTGTGAGGCGATCATGCTACCCACTGTGCTACTATGGTAGCCATTTTCATAAATTTACAGTTTGATTGCTGTCAGGTCTTTCTGTTTTGCATGTGGTTTTCATTTTGCATTTTAATGCACTAAAACATCACAAGATACTTCATGCACTCTGACATAACCGCTCCACTCAAACAGAGATGTGTTGCGGTCTTTTGTCAGAAGTGGTTCAGGCATCAATAACTGAAAACAGAAAACGTTCAAAGAAATGCTGTGGAGGTGTATGTGGGTTAAGAGTTGCAGATGAACTTTTGCCCTGTAATAAACCTACAAACTAAAGCATATGCATAACAAAGCACAACAAAACGATCTTGAGATCTCATGAGCGAAAACCACTATTATTCATAACAAAAATAAAATATTTCTGTCTTTGTTGTACGGGTAATAGTGGCATACCAGAACCCAGTGTGTCAAAAAAAAAACTCTATGGCTGCGTCCGAAACCGCATACTTCCATACTATATAGTACGCCAAAATCAGTATGCGAGCCGAGTAGTATGTCCGAATTCATAGAATTCGAAAATCAGTATGCGAGAAGTACCCGGATGACTTACTACTTCCGGCGAGATTCCGGAGTGAGCATCCCATGCATGCTGCGCTATCCCATGATGCCCCGCGAGAGAATTCATGAATGGAATTAAAGCGACGCAACTGACGAAGGTAGGTCACGTGACCATGACAAAATGGCGGATGTAGTACGTCCGAATTCCATTCATACTTTTCACATTCATACTGTATAGAACGTACTTTTCTAACGGCCGAGTAGTACGTTTAAATTCAAATGCAGTACCTACTGAGTAGTAGGCGGTTTCGGACGCAGCCTAGATCATAGGTTTCAAACTGGATTCCTGGAGGTACCTGTAGGGTTTTACTCAAACCCTAATGAAACACAGCTAATCCAACCAATCAAGGTGTTCAAGACTACTAGAGACTATTAAGCAGGTGTGAGCTGGAGATGGTAAGAGGTAAACTATGCAGAGCTGCGGCCCTCCAGGAACTGAGTTTGAGACCACTGCTATATAATGTGAATGAGTGTATATACTGTATAACCTAAATTACATCTGATTAGTGTAGAAATTGGCACATGTTATTTTCATGCTGTAGTCTAGGATTGCATATGGATGTAATGTGTTTCTGTCTCAAAACCACCTACCATTAGACTGAAACACTTTAACACATTTTAAAACCACATCCTCATAAACAGCCGGATCTCATACAGGAGCATCAGTGTTCACTCAGCTACAGTATCTGGTGAGTTCCCATGTTTTATTTGCGAACTGATGTCAGAAACCAATGTTTTACTACACTCTCAGGAATAAAGGTACGCGAGCCTTCACTGGGGTGGTACCTTTGCAAAAGGTACACGTTTGTACTTAAAAGGTGCATATTGGTACCTCAAAAGGTATTTATTAGTACCTAAAAATTTTAAGAGGAACTCTTTTGTAATTTTTAGGTACTAATATGTACCCTAGAGGTATTAATATGGACCTTTTAGGTACAAATTTGTACCTTTTAAAAAGGTACCACCCCACCGATCGGCTCGCGTACCTTTATTTCTGAGAGTGTAGTCTAGTTATCATTTACTGCACTTAATGTCTTCTCTGAACTTTAGCTAATAAATGGCAAATTTTATGCTTCCACAGAAATGTGGTCATACACCTTTTTTAATGGAGTTATAAATTACAGATCATAATACTGATTAGTTTGTGATATGAAAGTTTCTCTGTGTCTTTATTAGAAATAATTAATGATTGGGCAGAACAGAGATATCTGGGAACCCCCAACACACTGAAATTCATTCAGAAAGATGCATAGGAGTCAGCGGGTTTTCATTGTGTTTTGTGCATGTTATATTTAATATTGGCGATTCAATCATAAATCATATTTTCTAGTATTTTACTTTAAAATATTTTTGAGCTCATGAAAACATTTATTAATTATTTTTAATAAAAGACCTATCTAAAATGAGTTGTTTTAAATGGTTTTAGAATATGAAATGGTTAACAGGGTTTTAAATAAGGATCTGTGTCAATGACAAATAAATTATTTTTAATAATATTTTTGGTAAGTTTTGCATACAATTTCACAAAAATGACTAAAAACACTGTTTTTTGCATGCCAAACCAATAGATGGCAGTGTCACTTAAATGTAAGACACTGTTATTGTTAATTTTTATTCGTTAATTGATGATTTTAACATATTTTAAAACACACGCTTTATAGATAACAGTTCTGTAAAGCTTGCACTTTCAGGATGGAAAAAAACTAGTTGCAGGTATATGAAAGATCAAAACACATGTGTAAAAGTTCATGTCTAAATGTATGAGCAAACTCAAGGTTACAGGATAAAATTGGATGTAACATCAATAGCGAACAGCCAATCGTGTCTTTGATACCAAGATTCACTTCTTAAGCCGCAGTCACACTGCATTTTTCGCCCTATAGACTTCCATTCATATGCAAGCAAATGCGACAAACCAGAAAGGCAAGCTTGTGCAGCAAAGTTTCGCAGTTTGCTGCATTGCAAAGTTCGAGGTGAATTCGGACCTGCGAAACTGCATCACATGACTGCCAACCGAAGATCAAAACACTACCACTCTGTACAGAAATTTAAAATATGGACCAATCACTTGCTTTTTTTTATGTTTAATCAATTTGTTTAATCGCAGCCCTTTTCACAACATCGTATGACAGAATTTTTACAGGCTGAAACTCTAATGTGACCGCGACATAAGATTGAACAATTTATTTATACCAAAGACTGACAATAAGAATTTAATCACAGCTTCTGGTGATTTGTCCTTTTGTCACAATGAACAATACAAAACAGTTTCCTCTACCCTACATCACTTGCAGATGCCATTTGACTGGAGGATTGTTTGGCCTAATGTATGTACAGTGGGTCTATTCAGTACAGCAGCTCTTTGAAAACCCACAAGGAAAGCCATTTTTAAGACTGGAGTCCCAAGGAGCCACACCATCACAATTGTCCTTTATAAAACTACAATAAACCAGCAGACTTTTCCATTTTGACACAAACACTATTGACTGAAAGTGATATGCATGAGCCAGGGTTTCTCAATCCTGATCCTCACGGCCTACCCATCTGCATGTTTCGCATGTCTTTCTCTTTTAGCACACTGATAACAGGCTTGTCATTTAGATAACAGACACTGCTCTCGATTCCCTTTTCCTTCATTGCGCTGTACCTGAACGTGGGAAACCTTTCTTTAACTTGAGAAAGTTCAGTCAAGGGCATTGCCTGCAGCAGCTTAGCGAAGCATGAAGTGTGACATAATATACCTCAGTAAATAAATACAATATAAATTTACATGTCAAATTACATTTGAATAAAACATATATGTTCCCTTCAAACTGAAATCATGGCAGAAAATACTGAGCAGTCCCCTTTTTAGTACACATTTGTGGCATTGAAACTGTAAGAATGGGTTTTAACCACAGCGGTTCGGACTGTAGTTCTGCCGAATGAATAAGGCCGTACTGACACTAGGTACAGTTGCCTCGAACCGGGCCAAAGCATGCTTGTCCCCCCTCCCATCTCCCCCGACGGCCCGCACTCACACCAGCCCGCCTCGGCACGCTTACGACATCGCTGCTGCGCTGTTCAGTGAGAAACGCTCTCACTCACTCAGCAGCACAGTGGAGATTTCTCTAGTTATATCGTTTCAGTCATTTATTATGCAGTGACATGCAGTCAAATATTTCGCCAAACAGTCCTTAGGGATGCGGTGACACGCAGTCAAGATATTTCGCGGAACAGATCCGCCACTATTGGGGCTCATAAACAATCATAAAGCCCTCGTGCTGCAGGAATGAGGAGGTTTGCTGAAGGTGCGCAGCTGTCGTGCAGTGAGGAGTTTGCGTCTTTAAACTACGGCAGTTTGCGTTCATTGAATAGTAAGAATGATTAATTAATCAATATGAAACGGTCCCTTAAAAGTCACGTCTCGCTTTCAGTTTCGGGCTTTGGTGCGTTTTGCACTCACACTACAAGTGTACCACGCCAAAGCCCAAGTGAACCGTGCTCAGGCCCAGCTCTTCTAACTGGGCCAGGGCCGGCCAAGTGAACCGTGCTTGAGCCCGATTCAGCGCACTCACACTTCTCAAACGATCCGGGAAACGGGCCTGGGCACGGTACAGATGGCATAGTGTGAGTAGGCCCTAAAAAGTTATCAGCATGACGGTAAACAACTGTACATTCTAGTCAAACCATTCTTCTGCAATCTGATACCAAAAAACGACAGTGTTAATAGCCTAACATGTGGGAGAGCATTGATATTATGTGATTGTATTGTATTGCAATATGGAGCAAATAAGTGTGGATGGTAAATTAAAAGTAATTCACAAATACTTGAAAATGAGACACCACTCCGCTATACACCCCCCAAAGCCCCCCCAACCCCCCTTCTCCCTCACAGCTCTACACTTTCGTGTGCGACACTTTTCAATCCTCGGGTAACATGTCGGATCCGTTACCCCGATCTGTTCCGGGACCTCGCAATTCACATATTAAGCACTGGTTTAAACTGATTTAGTACATGCATAGTGTCTAGTGTTAACGGTATGTTGTAGCAAGGACGTAAACTACAGTAAAGGCTTTTGTAAGCGGTGTAAATGGCACCGCTTACAATTTAGCTACAAATTCATATTTATCCATCAAAGCGCTGTTAACACCCACAATCTTCACCAGCGCAGCAGTGTCTCTCTATGCGTATCTTTCCCTGTGTTTTACATTTCAAATAACTTACATATTACTTACATGTGGTTATTATTACTTATGACTTACACATGCTCATACTGACATACTGACAAAACAGTTGTCAGATTTTATTTTAGAAAGCAAGGTGAGGTTCAGCTGTTTCATCTTAATTTTATGACTAAGGTCACACTGACAACAGCTGCTACTCTGACTGATTTACACAACCTAGGCAAAGTGTGTGCTAGTGACTGGATGTGACACTTCCTGGTGAGATAGAGCCGATCGACGAATCACAGCACATTATGTTAGCTGACCAATTAGAGCCTCTTAAGGTTGGGCCTTTTGGGTGGGCCCACTTGGAGGTCTCCGGGCTGCAGCAATACCTATTGCCAAAGCTTGATTGGACTGATTTGGTATTGTCATTTCTAAACTAATGCTGTAATCTGTTTGTTAAGCCCCCATCATGGTACTGGCCCCTGGTAGTGGATTTAGTTTAAAAAGGTTTTGTGTTTCTCCTAACAGGATCTCCAGACCTCCTGGACAGACACTACCCAACAAATTTCAGCTCCAACCACAATAAAAACACTCCTGGACTTGTTAACAGTGGTGTTCAGGGATATTAGATAATTACAGGCAGGATACAGGATAAGGGTTAGAACCAAAGTGCTGTTTTCAGCTGCCTTAATAAAAAATGTCTATTGCACTTTCAGCTGTGGTTTTATTTTAAACAGATCAGATATATTTGTTTCATTGCTCCACCCATACACCATCTGCTTCTGCATGCCTGCAATAATGATGTATAGCAGATGTCATTCAGAGTGACCTCTACTCGCATAGCCTTTCAAATCAGCTGCATTTTTTTGGCATCAAGGCTGAACAAATATGTCAGTATCCACCCTTCTGTAATGCATTGTTGCGTGCTGACATGTTCCCCAAAGGGAATCCAGACATTTCCGTTTAAAAATGGGTTATTATTCAAGACTTCCTGTCACACATGTAAAGCATCTAAACCTCTGAAGCAGAAGTACTAGATTTGATGATGTGTGCATTAGTGGTCTTGCTTTCATTTACAGAACCCTTCTTCTGGTTAAACGCTTATCAAGAGTGTGTACAGGAAGTAGCTTTTGGCAAGTCACAAGTAAAACTTAACATCATAAGACTAAAACCAAGAGCTTTCAATCTGAATGTTAGGATATATTATGACCATGCCTTATATTGAAGTCTCAAGATGAGAAATGTGTCATCAGATTAATGTGGGACTATTTTACAGTGTATAGGAAGTAATAAAATCATTCTTGTAGTCCATTAATACATTACAGCATTAAAGTACTTAGCTAGTCTATAGCTGAAGAGAACCACAAGGACATCTGTAACGACCAGAGATAATGAGTAAAGTAACTCAGAAAATAATTGCGGGTTAGTTTGGATACTAACATTCATTTTACTATAATATTAAAGATGAGAATTTAACATTATATACAAAATGTTGGGTTCCAAGTTTACATTAAGTAGCCTTAATTAACATGCACCTGCATTTAAATCAGTAAATTAGTACAATTTTAAGTATGTGAATGTTGTTTGTACTGTTTATTACCAGATTGAATTAAACCGGAGTGTATGCGGGGTGTCGGCACGCAGTGAGTTTTGCAAGTCGAAAAATCAAAGTTTAAATAATATGTTGGTGATACAATCTTATTTAGATTAAGCATGCATGGCTCCTGATAGATTTATTTTGTATAAAGCAAAAAGGATGATGAGTCAGGGAGGTAAGACTCACTAAACCTAATCCTCGGCCATGAGTCGGGTTTAAGACAACACACTATAGAACTATAGAATTTTATTCTAATGAAATTAATATTCATGCAAAAGATTTAATAAATTATCTTAGCATCTCTCCTGTTGTGTCGTTAGATTGTTTTCCAGTTACATTTAGGATACATTTCTGTCATTTATTTATAATTATCTATTTTTTGTAAAAAAAAAAAAATATATATATATATATATATATATATATATATATATATATATATATATATATATATAATTTCTAACTTATTTATATATTTATTTATTTGTTTGTTTGTAAAGTAGAGCTTTATATCTAGCAATGCCCCTGCAGTGAGTTGTATTTAAAAAGATTAATGGGAAGCAGTCACGATTCATTTCTATGCTATTTATATGAGCTCAGAGACAGCGATAAAGTAATGTAAACTTTAAAAACACACAAATACTAAACACACTCCAAACTTGAACTTGTGATTCAAAATGAAATGAAGAAAAGAACTGAAGAAAGTCTGGTCTCAGTTCCTCAAATAGCTAAAATAGGCTGAGATAATAGTGAACTAAATTACGTAAGAAATACAAATGCAAGTCTATAACTGTTAAAGAACTGTTATTTGTCCAGATATAAAACATAAGAATGTGAAGAAGTATTTTTATAAATGTTTCTTATTACTGTTTTGCATCTGAGCTGCCAGATCAAACGTGAAGCGCTTCATGCACACATTCGTGACACATTACTGTACCAGCTCTAGATGAGATGCGCTGTGGTCTTTGGTTAGATGTGGTATGGTTGACTACTAAAGGAGATACGAGATGCAGAACATGACCTGGAAACACTGTTTGTGGGTAAAAAGCTCACGAACTGTCATGACAGAAATAAATATGTCACAGCATTAAGTTAAAACAACATCACAGAATTATCACCTTAAAGTCATTCAGATCAACTTTTAGCAGAAACTGACTCTAAAATCTGTCAGAATTACTGTCTTGTCATCTTGAACAGGAACACGCTCACGTGCTGAGGAAGCTGCAAAGAAACGTGATGGCCCAGAAGCAAGACGAGAGAAAATAGTTCACGGAAACTCATATGAGTTGCTTAGAGGAAATAAAGCTCAGCATTGAGAATGGCTGACAATGACCTTGAGTTCTCATGAGTGACAACAAAGAGTCAACTGAGATGAAGACCTAATAATGAATAAGCCTTAAACTCTTGTGGTAAAGTTTAACAATTTTGTGGTAAAGTTTAACAATTCATAACATCACTTGTAGTAAAACTAACAAGAATATGAATGGTGTTCAACAAACAACATTTAGTGTGCTTTTTCTGCCCAAAAACAGCTTTAAACAAAAATGTTGCAGAGCAGAAGTCCCAGATACAACATTTTCTTGAGGGGGTTCTTTACAGGAAGTGTGGCCAACCAAAAACCAAGTGTCAGAAAATCACTAGATAGTGTGAAATAGCGGTGACAGAAATGAAATCGCATTAACTATTAAAGTGATAGTTCACCCAAAAATGAAACTAAACTTACCTAACATCTACTAGTTTGAGTTTCTTTCTTTTGTTGAACGCACAATTCTAAAAAGTGCTTTTTGTCTTCGCTCAGATAGATCAATAAGTCCCAACAAAGCATTTAAAAATCCACCTTCTACTGTGTAATAAACAAATAAAGGCAGAATGTTTTGTTGGTGTGAACTACTACTTCAGTCATCTTGGGTATTTTGTATATTAGAACCTATTTAGACAACATATTCTTCTTATAACATTAGCACACCTGGCTTGTCTTTTTAAAGTAAGACACAATGGATTTACGGTTTAGGCGATATGCAAATGATACAAAATGCTAATTTTTCATGCCATCACTACTAAAAATAAAACATCTTAAACCAACCTAAGCTGGTTGGCTGGCTTAAGCTAGTCGACTAGCCTGGTTTTAGCTATTTTTAGTCTGGTCTTAGCTCATCAAGCTGGCTGGAAATGACCAAATCCGTGTTAAAGGGCCATGAAACCCCCCTTTTTTCAGTTCAATTCTACCTCCGAATTTAAAAAAAAAATGATTTATGATGGGCGTGAAGCACTGAGAGCAGAGGGAGGAGTGGACCTGGCCGGCAGAGCAGGAGATTGTCACGACACCAGACAGAGTGGATCCAAGTGCAAGTGATATTTAATAAAATATCTGTATCAAAAGATACCAAACAACTTGTAGCCCAAGAACATGAGAAAAAAGAAAAGTTCAAAACAAAGCATGTCACCAAACCAAACGAAGTCGTCATCCGCCGACCAGACAGGGACAAGAACAAACAACAGGCTGATAACCAGCACAAACCACAGGCTGAAATATATAGCCAGCCAAATAGGGATCAGCTGGAGGATGATTAAGTCAGCTGATGACATCAGCTGATTCTATAGCACGCTGTCAACACAAAAAGGTAAACAAGCACACACCCTCGCACACGACAACACACATGACACATAACATACAAAAAAAACACACAGATCCATAAACCGTAACAGAGATAAAGAATGCAGCAGCACGAGTTGTCTTCAATGAACCTAAACGAGCACATGTCACTCCGCTGCTAGTCCGTTTGCACTGGCTGCCAGTTGCTGCTCGCATCAAATTCAAAGCTCTGATGTTTGCCTACAAAGTGACTTCTGGCCTTGCTCCTTCTTATCTGCTCTCGCTTCTGCAGATCTATGTGCCCTCCAGAAACTTGCGTTCTGTGAATGAACGTCGCCTCGTGGTTCCATCCCAAAGGGGGAAGAAATCACTTTCGCGAACGCTCACGCTCAATCTGCCCAGTTGGTGGAATGAACTCCCTAACTGCATCAGAACAGCAGAGTCACTCGCTACTTTCAAGAAACGACTAAAAACTCAACTATTTAGTCTCCACTACACTTCCTAATCTGTAATTGCCTCTCTGAATATCACACTAACTGTACAAAAAAAAAAAAAAATTACTAATACTACTAATACTTCCCTTCTTAGACTTTACAGACCTGAAACTTGCTTATAGCACTTATTCATTGTTGCTCTTGGTTGTGTAAATTGCTTCCTTGTCCTCATTTGTAAGTCGCTTTGGATAAAAGCGTCTGCTAAATGACTAAATGTAAATGTAAATGTAAATGTAAATAAAGAAGGGAGAAGGGCTTTAGCCAGCTGGCTCAATAGCTGCGGATAAAAAAATATCCAGTACAAACCGTGAGGAGACGTGTCACTTTATAGTTTACAAAGTTAAAATGCAAAGAAATAAACAGTAAGTAAATAATTACATATAAGCTGTTCGTAATTTCATATAATATACAACCACAATTTGTTATATCATTATAAAGACAATCATGTTTATATAAATACTATAAATGAGGAGGACTTCTCTCCTCCTAAATTCTGGGTTTAAATGCAGACAATGTGGATAGCAGTACAACAGGTCTCTTTCCCTATCTCTTACATTAATTAGCCCAGCCGGTAATCTAGAGGATTTTTAACATGTGCATGCATAGTGATGTGTCTGAATGGTAACAAACTCAACCTATAAAAGACAAGTTCGCCATTCTCCAATTTTCAAACTGCTCTCAAAACAAAAAATCTTGCTGCACACAAACAGTTTGGCTGTATTGGTGGCCCTGACAGCATCGCAAAGAAAGACATGCAACACATTTCGTGAATCATGGAAACAAACACTTACAAGCCTTCATGAATGGCTAAATACTGCGTGTCGTGCGCTGTCTCGTAGCTTGGCAAGGTCTGTGGTCTGTCCGCATTAGTTTGTCATCAGAAAGCATGTGCTGTCATGAATAATTAAGAAGCAGGGTCTTCTTATAGGATAAGAAAACTCAGCTATGAATGATAAATAGAAACTGACATGTCACTAGCAGATTCGAGCTATGTCAATGATTTTTATCCCGCCCCAATAATGATTAAAAACCCAGAAGATGAATTTAGCTGACAAAAGCTCAAAGTTATCCAGTTTTCCCCACAATTAAAGGCTGTCTTGAACTTTTAAAACCAGGCTAGTTAACTAGCAAAAACAGGTCAACCAGCTTGGGTTGATGTTTTTTTTTTTTCAGAAGGGGTTGTATTTGATGGTCTAAATCTAGACTAGAGATCCATGAGCGTGAGGTAAAACTCTACTCAAATGATTTCTTTCTGATTATTGCCTTAATCAAGAGTCACACGGGATTATCAGCAGTGGAGGGGTAAGGTAGGCTATACTTTATCATCTTTAGCTATCACCACTTGATCGCTTATATACCTGTACTCGAGATAATGACAGGAAGAAGTGAAGAGGGTATGGAGAAGCGGCAAACCACAAGCTGAACAGGTAATCTTGCATAGAATCTCTGGGCTATGTCACATCGCACATCTTCATCCTGTTTGTGTCAATGAATTTCTTTTTATGCCCATATAGTTACTGCAAGGTTGGCCTACATAAAAGTTTAGTAAAAGTTTAATGTTGATCTCGCTTGGTATGATGACCCCTAGTATAAAAGACCCCTGAAGAGAGGAGAGGCGGGGCCAAAGTGAAATTGTCCTCCATTTTAGAATAATACTGAAAGACTGAACATCAAGAAGTGCATTTTGAGTTCTGTATTTCGTAATCTTATCTTATTTTAACAAAGTAATGCGAGTCTCAGGTACAGTTGGATCACTAGCTATTTTTTATCAAAGCCTTTGCATGTACATTCTAGACTAACGGGCTTTATTTGCAAAACTGTTGATACTTGGAAAATGATTATTTGGTAATGTGGACTTTTGTAGCACTCATCGCAGTATTAGGCTATATAGTCTAATTTTTCAAAGGTTTTTGGATCAACAAATGCACTCCAGGCTAAATGAGGTATTTTTTTATACGGAAATGAAGGGATTTAGTATTATGATTCGTAAATCTTTTTTCGTCTGTCTGTGGTTTTGGTTTTCCAGTGGTGAGTTTATTTATTTGTTTATTTATTTACAGTTAAAGTCAGAATTATTAGCCCTCCTGATTATTTTTTCCCTCAATTTCTGTTTAATGGAGAGAAGATTTTTTTCAACACATTTCTAAACATAATTATTTTCATAACTCATTTATAATACTGGTTCATTTTATTTTTGCCATGATGACAGTAAATAATATTTGACTAGATATATTTCAAGACACTTCTATACAGCTTAAAGTGACATTTAAAGGCTTAACTAGGTTAATTAGGTTAACTATGCAGGTTAGAATTTGGCAAATTGTTGTATAATGATGGTTTGTTTTGTAGACTATCAAAAATATAGCTTAAAGGGGCTAATAATTTTGACCTTAAAATGGTGTTTAAAATATTAAAAACTGGCGGGTAAGGGGGGCTAATAATTCTGACTTCAACTGTTTGTCATATTTGCATGACTTCAAGTTATCCATGTTATCTTTTCACACATAAATACACCAGGCCTCTACAGGGAATTACTGTTTTAAATGCAATTAAAAATAATAGAATTAGCAGAATTATTCAATTTGATATTAACATCCGGCAAAACACAATTCGCAGCATGTAAAGACATGCTATTTCCGACATGTTGCACTGTAAATGTTTGCTATGTTTGGCCTATTTTAACCTATTTTAATTTTTTAATCAGGTTTCAAGAATATAAGTTATGTAAAGTTTAACTTAATATTTTTAGTTTGTATTTTTAAATTGAGATGACTAGAAAAGTTAACCCAATCCAACTAAAACATTTGTTAAGGAAAGCAACAGTTTTCTTTTTACAGTGTGGAAAATGTTCACCTTGAAGCTCATCATCTGTAAACCTGTCTAAATAATAGACACCTGCTTAAACAATAACAGCTGTATAAATAATGAACAACCAACAGCAGCTGAGCGAATGAAAGGATGGTTTAAAAGTTATATTCCCAAACATTCAAAAACAATAGCCGTTTACTTTAGTGGATTGTGCCATATGATCTTCACTCTTGACAAAAGTATTAATACACATTTTTAAATGTTTCTTCATTTCAGATACATTTGTTCACACAGATGAAGTGAAGTCCGTGACGGAGGGAGAATCTGTCACTCTAAACACAGATATAACATTAAATGGACAGACAGAGATAATATGGATGTTTAATGTCAACAATTCAGACAGTATTATAGCTGAAATCCAAAGAAATAACATAGACATAGAAGATAACGTGGTATTTAGAGACAGACTGAAGATGGACAATCACACTGGATCTCTGACCATCAGAAACATCACAACTGAACACTCTGGACTTTATAAACTACAGATTCGCAGGAACAGAGCAGTCTCACACAAGACTTTTACAGTTACTGTATATAGTAAGTATGATCAAGAGATAAATAAATAAATAAATAAATAAATAAATAAATAAATAAATAAATAAATAAATAAATAAATAAATAAATAAATAAATATGGTTTTAAGGTAAATGTGTCCACATTAAAATTTATTAGCATTATTTTGAGCAATTTATTTCATAGAATGCTTTTATAACATTAAAATTATGAACAAGCGTAGGACAGAATTTTTTATGCTGCTCTTTTTTTAGAGCAACATTTTAATTGCATGTTTTTCCTTATTTTTCTAGCTCATCTTCCTTTTCCTGTCATAACTAATAACTGTTCAAACTGTTCAACATCATCCTCATCCTTTTCATCAAAGTCCAACTGTTCAGTGTTGTGTTCAGTGGTGAATGTGAGTGCTGTGAGTCTCTCCTGGCACAAAGGAAACAGTGTATTGTCCAGCATCAGTGTGTCTGATCTCAGCATCAGTCTCTCTCTACCTCTGGAGGTGGAATATCAGGATAAAAACACCTACAGCTGTGTGATCAACAACACCATCACAAACCACACCACACAACTGGACATCAGTCAAACCTGTCAGAGATATGAAGGTATAGTCATGTAATTAGTGGTTAGTTACTTAATTTTCTAGCCATGTCTGTACAACGATTTTAGAGTTTTAGTAAAAGCATTTTGCTTAAGGATACATCAATATTCCTCTGTATATTATGTTTGTTCATTACAGAACTCACACAGTATAAACATTCAGTGGGAGTAGCAGTTTGTGTTGTGATACCGCTGGTCTTGTCTGTGTCGGTTGCAGGAATGCAATTCTTTCAATGGAGGAAATTGAAACAACCAAGAAATGAAGGCAAGTATCTTATTTTTTAAGTGATATCTAGATTTCTGGGCCAAAATAATATCCGTTTAAAAAAAAACGTGCTTCAATTCATAATTTAACAAACACCATTTAATTACACTGCAATGTTTTGATATTTGAACAATATGATAATTATTGTTGAAACAGGTCGGACTTATAAGGAAGTGGTACTTTATGCAGAAACAACATTTTGCACAAACAGGGTAAGCGCATATGCACTTTTACCTCAGATGCTCAAAATAAAGCTGGATGCACTTACACACAGTATGATTCAATATGGTTTCTATCTTTTCCTGATATTGACATCAGTGTTTTTGAAGCAAGCAAGATAATTACAATCAATTTAAAGTGCTCTGTCTACCTTAATGTCTGCTTGTTCTTTACACGCCTTGGTTTCAACTCAATCAATAAACCCTTTTTTTAGTTATACATCAAATAAGCTATTTTTGTGACACGTTTCTGTCTCTAACAGAAATCTTTGCTGGATGTGGACACGAAGACTACAGTAAACTATCAAATTTAATAGACAGCGGTACTGTAAAGGCTGATCTCAAAAGTACCTGTAGAGTTTGTTGTCATTAAGATTATATATGACCCTGGAGCACAAAAACCTTCTGTCTTATGTTGCATTGTTATGGATCAAAATTTTATATTTACTCTTTATGGCAAAACTCAGTAAAACATTAAGTAAAGATCATGTTGCATGAAGATTTTTTGACATGATCCTACTCTTAATGTTTCAAAATAAATTTTTTATCAATATGCATTGTTGAGAACCTTTCTTCCGAGTGCACCAGTTTCCCCCACAAGTCCAAAGACAGGTGGTACAGATGAATTCGGTAAGTTAAAATTGCCCGTTGTGTGTGTGTGTGTGTTTCCCAGAAATTCGTTGCAGCTGGAAGGGCATCCGCTGCCTAAAACATATGCTGAATAAGTTGGCGGTTCATTACGCTGTGGCAGCCCCAGATTAATAAAGGGAGTAAGCCGAAAAGAAAATGAATGATTCAATGTTGAGAACTTGAATGTGATTTTCTCAGTATATTTAACCCTAAGACTCCAGATATTGCCATCGGAACAAACCATACACCAATGAAAATGTGATGATTCGTGCAATGTATAAAAATGATATAATATAATTTACAAAAATGAACACTTATGACTAGTTTTGTGGTTCAGGTCACATATTATATTTTAATATTGGCAAGTAACAGTATATCCGGGACCAAGCCATATCCTGAGCTGCTGCTGCGCTGATGGTCGTGGGGAGTGGAGAACATGAGACTGATTCCAGCAACGCTCCAGGGACAGACGAGACTTTGCTGAGGCTATCTTCCAGCCTCCAACGCGGTGACTGAAGCTCTGCACAAGAACTTTGGCCAGCGGAGAAATTAAAATGGTCGTGCCCAACTGAGTCTGGTTCTCTCTAGGTTTTTTTTCTTCACTCCCATCAGGCGAAGTTTTTTTTCCCTCTCCGCTGTCGCCACTGGCTCGCATGGTTCAGGATTGGTAGAGCTACGCATCGATGCATTTGCTCTTCAGTGTTTGAACTCTCAGGAATGATTTTAAATCACACTGAACTGAGCTAAACTGAACTGAACTGAACTTAAACACTAACAACTGAACTACACTGTTCCAGATACTATGACCATTTATGTGAAGCTGCTTTGACACAATCTACATTGTAAAAGCGCTATACAAATAAAGTTGAATTGAATTGAACTGAATTGAATTGAACAGTAGACTAGCACTGCATTATGTTGTATCGGTACAAACATGGGGCATCACATGGGTGCAGTAAGTACGATTGCCTCACAGCAAGAAGGTTGCTGGTTTAAGCCTCGGCTGGGTCAGTTGGCATTTCTGTGTGGAGTTTGCATGTTCTCCCCGCATTCGCTTGGGTTTCCTCCGGGTGCTCCGGTTTACCCCACAAGCCCAAGGACATGCGGTACAGGTGAATTGGGTAAGCTAAATTATACACAGTGTATGTGTGTGATTAAAAGTGTATGTATGTTTGGGTCGCGGTTGGAAGGGTAAATGTGCTGGATAAGTTGGCGGTTTGTTTCACTGTGGCAATCCCAGATTAATTGGAGACTAAGCCGAAAAGAAAATGAATCAATGAATCATTGAATGGTAGAAAGACCTCAAAAGATTAGCACCAATGCCTTTTTTTAAACAAATGTTGAAAATTTTTGGGCAACACTGAGAGCTTCTAAACTAATGAAGGAACAATATAAACTTTTTTCTTTCATGAAAACATCAAAACACAAGGATGTTTGTGCTTTATATGGAAATTATTGAAGTTGTTTTTAATGTGATTATATGTGTATAGAACTGTTTTATCAGTTATCTTAAAACATTTACACCAATGTCTTATTTTATATCTAATAAAACAAATGTTGGGAATCATAGTTTAAACTTGTATTGTTAAATATAAATACTACAGTGATCAGAAATGTCAAGCTAGTGCATATTTTCATAGAAAACTATTAAAAGCTATTTTACTTTCCACTCTTCTGCTGCAAAAGTAAAGGTGTTGTTTTGACTTGTTTGTTTACATTTGAAGGAATGAACTTCCTGATTTACAACCACCTGATTCATTTTTCAAGACAGACCATGAAACATCTAACGCATCTAAATCTCTAAAGCTATAATCAAGAGGTAACAGCTTTAAATCATATCTCCATTTTTGGATAATTTATTACCAAAAAGACAAAGAAACTCAATAAAATCAGGTTCTTATAAGTTTACAGGGAGTAATATAACATTCCTGTAGTCTATTAGTCTGTAACACTATTCAAGCACTTGACAAAGTTTAAAGTAGAATTGAATAACTTTAAAACAATTAAATACAACGTGAAAAATATATATCAATTAATTTAGACACAAAACTAATTACTTTTGCATTAATTACTTTGTTACTGTACAGAATAGCAGCTGATCTAAATGTTTATTCAAGTTTCTATTATTACAGCTTGACACATTTTTTAATATTTTTAATATTTTAACTATTTAGGTCTAGGAGGAAATCATGTTTTATTTAAACCATGGGGGAAAATTTCATTTGATGGCTTAAATACAAATTATAATAAAACAATATAATTGTAGAAAGAGTACTTTTATAAATACTTCAGAATGTTTCTTTGAACTGGTTTGCACCTGAGCCAAACTGGCATGAGGCTATTTTTAAAATGCACAGAGCAAACGCTCGCCACTTCATGCACTGTGACACATTACTGTACCTCCTCTAGATGAGATGCGCTGTGGTCTTTGGTGGTTAGATGTAGGGCGGTTGACTATTAATGGAGATACGAGATGCAGAACTCGAGCTGGAAACACTGTTTGTGGGTGAAAAGCTGCAAACAATCTCACAACCTGTCACAACAGAAGTAAAAATGTCACAGCAGCATTAATTGAAAACAACAAACTTCATCACAGAAATCCATCAGTTTGAACAGAACAGGTCATTCAGAAGAACTTTTACTCATTGGACTCATTGCACAGACTAATTATACACCACATTTGCTCACATGCATTGCTAAGAGTTATTTGTTTGTTTTGTTTGTCAAACGAACCTGTAACTTTACAAAGCATTTCATTTCTATGTCTAGCCCATAGACTGTAAAATAGAGTCGTGTTCTTTGACTCTCGTTGTGTTTTATGTAATCTGTTCATAGCCTTATTCCTTGTTTATCATACCCTTCTCCAGTTTTGACCATTTGCCTGTTCATCAACAACGACTTCTGGATTATCTGTATGAACCCGATTGCTCCTGTGTTGACTGTTGCCTGACTGACCATTCTATTAAATAAATGGATTCGCCCCTCTGTGAAAGCTCCTTCAGTTACAGAGTTGTATGTTTCATGTTTACAATGTTTTTAAATTGTTTCTTACTATAGTAACTTGTATGTAATTGCAATTATTGTTCTACACTGTGTGATTTTTTTGGAAAGTCGTAAAGTCAAAATGTACTTATAGATTACACAAAGAGATCAGTTGACGAGCAGTTACTAAAAATGATAACTGCATTAGCAATAGTCACTAAATCCACTTAAAACAATTAGAAATCACTTTTGCTGATTTAAGGATGGAAAAGTATGGTCTGTGTGCCAGCGCATGGTCTAAAAGGGTCATGCTAATTCTCTTAATGAGTTTTAGGTGTGTTTTGAGCATAATGAGCATCTCATCTCATCTCCCAATACTCTCAACTCACTTTATTTCTAGAGCACTTTCAACCAACCACAATGGGTGCCAAAGTGCTGTACATAAAAACACATTATACATGCAAACATATAAGGAACCAAAGTACATAAACTCACAACACATGATTAAAACCTAAAGTGTTTGTTTTCAGTTACCTCCGAAAAGATTTCAAACTTAGAGCTGTTCTTAAGGAGAGAGGAAGATCATTCCAAAGTCTTGGAGCTGCTATTGAAAAGGCTCCATCACTTCAACATTTCAAGCGTGATCGTGGAACTTGCAAATAGAGGCGATCCTTAAAGCACAGAGATCTCATGGGTTGGTGTATATTAATTAGCTCAAAAATATACTCAGGGGCCAAGCCATAAAGGCTGTAATTTAATTTATCTTTTAAATATGGCATAACACTTGAAATACCATAAACCAGTTTTGATAGTTTTTCCATGGCTAACAATTCTACAGTGATCAGAAATGTCCAACTAGTGCATATTTTCAAAGAAAAACAATTAAAAGCTATTTAGGTTTCCACTCTTCTGCTGCAAAGGTAAAGGTGTTGTTGTGACTTGTTAGTTTTCATCATAAGGAATGCAAAGTGGAAACTTCCTGATTCACAACCACCTGATTCATTTTTCAAGACAGACCATCAGACATCTAATGCATCTAAATCTCTAAAACTATAATCAAGAGGTAACAGCTTTAAATCACAATTTTAGGATAATTTTATGACCAAATTAACAAAAAAAATCAATAAATAAAAATAAAATCAACTTGAGTTTTTATAAGTTTACAGGAAGTTATTATTACATTATTGTAGTCCAATAGTCCATTACATCATAAAGGCTAAAGTAGAAAAATCTTAATATTTATGTTTTCATTGGTATGAAACATAATAAATCTATAAACAGTACTTTTATAAATACTTCAGAATGTTTCTTTGAACTGGTTTGCACCTGAACCAACTTGCACGAGGCCTATTTTTAAAATGCACAGATCAAACGCTAGCTGCTTCATTCACTGTGACACATTACTGTACCTCCTCTAGATGAGATGCGCTGTGGTCTTTGATGGTTAGATGTGGGGCGGTTGACAATTAATGGAGATACGAGATGCAGAACTCGAGCTGGAAACCCTGTTTGTGGGTGAAAAGCTGCAAACAATCTTACAACCTGTAACAACAGAAGTAAATATGTCACAGCATTGAGTGAAAACAACACACTTCATCACAAAAATCCATCAGTTTAAACAGAACAGGTCATTCAGATAAACTTTTACCAGAAACTGACTCTAGAATCTGTAAAAAAATGATTGGCTGTTATCTTGAACAGGAACACACTCACACACACATGCTGAGGAAGTTGCAAAGAAACGTGATGGCACAGAAGCAAGACAAGAGAAAATTGTTTGATGCTCAAATGAGTCACTCAGAGAAAATAAAACTAAAAAAAAAAAAAGCATTGAGAATGGCTGAAAATGACCTTAAGTTCCCATGAGTGAGAACAAAGAGTCAATTGAGATGAAGACCTAATGACGAATAAGTCTTAAATAGAGAAATCACTAGATGTAAAATAGCAACAGAATTGAAATGAATATTAAAAGTACAGCTAACACAAAAATTAAAATTACCTCATCATTCAACTCTACCTCTTTTGGTTTTAAACGGTTAAGAGTTTCTTTCTTTTGCTATTTGCGGGGACCCACTGACTTGTATGAAAATGTATATACTGAAACTGAAATAACCACAGCTAGGGTGCCGGGGAAAAAAAAAACTGTAAAATAATGGCCGTTAAATTAGAGAAATTTACTGTAAATTAACAGACATTAAATTATAGAAATTTCCTTAAATTTAAATTTCTGGTAAATTGATATAAATTGGTAGAACTCACTTAACTTTCTTTCAAAAATGTACTTAAATTCACATTTCTGGAAAATTTCTGTAATTTAACCCTAGCTGACATAAATAAACCATAAAATAACAGCATGTAAAAAAAATTCGGTGCAAGTGAAAGGTAAGTAAATGATGGCATCATTTAAATTGTGTGAACTATCCCTTTAATCATCTTGGGTATATTGGATGCTATATAGGCTAATATCATTCGCACAACATGAACAATTGCTTTGTCTTTTCAAAATAAGACATAATAGATTAGGGCTATTAACTTAATAGGAGAATAACAAACAAACAAAATCTTTCCGTTGCATTTGATAGACTAAATTGAGATCCACAAGCTAAATGGTAGAACTCACTCAACTAACGTTACTTTCTTTCGGCTTACTCTCATCAATGGTCTTCACTCTCCACAGCGGACTGGTGTGCTGCGGAAGGGTATTGAGCAATTACTTGATCTCGTGTTCTAGACTCTGAAGAGATTATGACAGGAAGATGTTAAAAAAGCAGCAAACCACAATCTAACAAGTAATCTAGGCTATGTCACATCGCACATCTTCATCCTGTGTGTGTCAATGAATTCCTTTGTATGTCCATAATCATTCAGTCACTGTAAAAGACGGACACCCTAGATTAGCTAAACTAGCTGTTTCTCTCCCCCCTTGTGACAGATCCGAAGATGAGGGCGGGCTCTGGGGTGACTCCTTTTTCAGACTAGAACACCGAACAACATAATCAAGAAGTGCTTTTTAGTTCTGTATTTGTTCATTTTATTTTATTTTTCACATACATCTTCACATGGTCTCAGGAACGGATGGATCACGAGCTATCTTAATCTTTCAAAGCCGCACAACCGTCTAGACTAACGAGCTTTTGTTTGGAAAAATCTGGGGGAAACGGAAGTAATGTGGATTTTTTTGTGGCTATCGATAGCAGAATTAAGTAAATTCTTCGTAAACGTGGTACATTTTAGTACACTTTTTGGCTATAAACTATAGACGCTTTCTACACGTCTTTTAAAAGAAATGTAGTGATACAGGATGATTCATCCACTTTACGTCTGTCTGTGGATTTGGTTCTTAAGTGGTAAGTTTATTTGTTTGTTAAGTTCCAATGTAACCGTTTTATCTTTTCACACACAAACGTTTTATAGGCCCTAGCCTGCAAAAAATTCATGTTGTAACGTTGCATTTTGAGCTCATGTGTTTTCTGGGCATGTTAATGAACAAATAATTAGTGGGTGTCTTGACTTTTGCTGTGCAATGTCTGTTGGAAAATTATTTACACAAGAAAAAAATGTTTGTTTGTAGGTGTGTCTGGTAATACAAATGAAGTGAAGTCAGTGCCAGTGATGGAGGGAGAATCTGTCACTCTGCGGACTGATGTAAACGTTCAACGAGATGATCTGATACTGTGGATGTTTAATGTTAATAATGCAGACACCCTTATTGCTCAAATACATGGACAGAACATAAAGATATTTAACAAAACTGTGATATTTGGAGACCAACTGAAGATGGACAGCCAAACTGGATCTCTGACCATCAGAAACATCAGAACTGAACACTCTGGACTTTATAAACTAACCATCATTCAAGAAAAGACCACATACAGGACATTTTCTGTTGCCGTCTATGGTGAGTCATTTTAAATGTGTAATGAGCTTTAAAATGTATCAAAGCTGTACTAAGATATCAGTAGATGTTGTTGTTGATAAATAACTGTTTATTATTTTATATTTGGCAGAATTAAATACAATAATGACATTTTATTCCATAAATAACTACATTGTCTATAAAATTGATAGACTATGTTTTTTCAAATAGGTAAATTGATATTAATTAGAGTGATAATGTAGCGTTGTAAATATTGTCAAATCTAAATGGTGGGAAAAATGGCACAATATCCCTAACAGTGCTTATAATATGGAGCCACCAGTGTTGTGTTGCTTTTTAAAATATATTAATGTATATATTCATTCATTTTCTTGTCGGCTTAGTCCCTTTATTAATCCGGGGTTGCCACAGCGGAATAAACCGCCAACTTATCCAGCAAGTTTTTACGCAGCGGATGCCCTTCCAGCCGCAACCCATCTCTGGGAATCATCCACACACACATTCGCACACACACTCATACACTACGGACAATTGAGCCTACCCAATTGACCTGTACTGCATGTCTTTGGACTGTGGGAGAAACCGGAGCACCCGGAGGAAACCCACGCGAAGGCAGGGAGAACATGCAAACTTCACACAGAAATGCCAACTGAGCCGAGATTCAAACCAGCGACCCAGCAACCTTCTTGCTGTGAGGCGACAGCACTACCTACTGCGCCACTGCCAGAAATGCCAACTGAGCCGAGATTCAAACCAGCGACCCAGCAACCTTCTTGCTGTGAGGCGACAGCACTACCTACTGCGCCACTGCCTCGCCGTATATATATATATATATATATATATATATATATATATATATATATATATATATATATATATATATATATATATATATATATATATAACAAGGGTTGTAAACTAAACGTTTAGCAGTATGCCGTATAGCCTACACAGGCACAGTGATAACTAGGCCCACACAGAATCTGCGTACAGAAGTCCGCAGATTTCTAGCCAATCGTTGAGTTTATTTTTTTACTTGTGTAAATGTGTGTAAATTTATATTCATTCAGTTTTAAATTATTTTCAGTAATATTATTGACTAATATTAAAATGATTATTTGATTCATTTACAATGCAGTTTGTAAAGTATTATTTTCTGT
Source organism: Danio rerio (assembly GCF_052040795.2). Classification (NCBI taxonomy): domain Eukaryota; kingdom Metazoa; phylum Chordata; class Actinopteri; order Cypriniformes; family Danionidae; genus Danio; species Danio rerio. The sequence continues at coordinate 10,397,143 of NC_141042.1, forward strand.
CTTCTAGTAGATATATTAAATGAAAGATTTTCTTTTTTTACCAAATAAGTGGCTCTAAATAGATTTGCATTGTAAACATTAAATACAAGTTAAAAAGGCATTATTTTTTTATTTTATTTATAAAGTTTTTATATTCGATACTTCCAAAATCATCATGTATAAATCTGCAGATTATTTTTTAATACACAATTCTGCGCAGAAATAACATTAAAATGTCCGCAGATTCTGTCTGGCTCTAGTTCTAACTCATTTATGTGCATGATAGAGTAATAAAGTTTAAAAGCAATATCACTTCAATATCGATAATCAATTCAAAATTTAATGCTACACGCACTGCAAATATGTAGATATTATAACAATCAATCAATAAACACACAGTATTTAACCATTAACATATCAAATTTAAAAACTAAGGCGATCACAAATTAGTGTACAGTAGATAGAGCTAATCAAAAAAGATTTAAGGGGCTTATTTCTGTCACAAATCTTTAGAGAGTAAATGCAAACTTTATTGGTGAAACAATAATTTTGACTATTATTATCGTTATGCTATTTTTTGGGCTCTACATACAACATTTACAGAATCTATCTGATAATTTCCAGCTCATCTGCCCATTCCTGTCATCAAGAGTAACTCATCAGTAGCAGCTGAACGTACATCAGACTCCAGATGTTCAGTGTTGTGTTCAGTGTTGAATGTGAGTGCTGTGAGTCTCTCCTGGTACAAAGGAAACAGTGTATTGTCCAGCATCAGTGTGTCTGATCTCAGCATCAGTCTCTCTCTACCTCTGGAGGTAGAATATCAGGATAAAAACACCTACAGCTGTGTGATCAACAACACCATCACAAACTACACCACACAACTGAATATAAGTCAAACCTGTCAGCCAAAATCAGGTACATCATTGCTGATATTAATGGTTAATTAATTACTAAAATTTATTTTTTATTATTATTATTTTTTACAAAATAACATTTCTTCATGTTTTCTATTTATCACCGTTAAAAGACTTGAGAACTAAGACAACAGTGTCTTTAGAAATCAGAACACTGTAGGATTAATTTATTTTATAATTTTTTTTACAAATTTAATTACAGAACGCATGCAGAAATCCCATGTGATGGGAATAACAGTTAGTGTTGTCATACTGCTGGTTTTGGTTGTACTGAGTGCAGTACTGATATTCTTTCATCCCCAAAAATGCAAATCAGGTAAGTACATGCATTAATTTATTAATTAACTAACATGACTATTTCTGAGCCAAAAAGTATATCCAAATGTACAGCTAAATATGGTTTAATAAACACTAGGGCTGCACAATATATTGTTTGAGCATCAATATTGCAATGTGTGTGTCCGCATTAGTCACATTGCAGGATATGGAATGTTCAGTTATGAATGTCGATGACCAGAATCCACAGGCCAAAGATTTGTGGGGACACTGCAAAATTTAACCATTATAGAGTGAAAGATTAAAGCTTCTATGTGTTTTTAATGCCTATGTGAACATTTTAAAGTTTAAAGCATTTTAAGAGAACATAAAGAGCATATAAATGTTTTTAAAACTTTTTTTTTTATTATTTATTTGATGAAGACTATGCAATGCTCTTTTACGCTTGATTACTAAATGTCCCGGAATACTGTTAGATACTCCCCAAAAGTCCAGAAGTCACTTTTTATGTCACTTTAACATTTGCTCCATTGTGTTTATTTATGACTGTAATGTGTTTATTATATGTATATAACAAATTACTGTGCCACTTTATTTTGATGGTCCGTTTGTGGAATTTAAGGCCCAATCCCAATTCTATCCTTTATTCCTTCCCCTTTCCGTTGTCCCAATTCTCTTTAGCTTTAAGGCATTAGGCTAAGGGGAAGGGGTGAATAGCCCTTCGAACAAAGATTTTTCAGGACCACACTTGGAACCAAGGAGTAAAACAATTTCCCAGAATACACCAGCCACAACAGCATGATCGCAGCCCTCGGAAGTAAGGAGATCCAAAATTTAGTATTTTTTGTCATTATTATGGATTTTTACAACAAACAAGCACATGCTTTAATATATTTTTATAACTGCGTTCATGTTTTACCGTCAAGCTTTATTAAAAAAAGGCTAAATTTTACGATCCTTATTCCATAATAATAACTGCTGTATAGCAGTCCCACAACATTCTGACACTCGATGACACTCAAATACCCTGTCAGTAATGTCTAGTGGCTGGGAATGAGCTTTTTACAGTCTCTGCTATAATGTTATTGTTGTATTAGTGTGTTTACATAGTTGAATATGGCCACTGTGTAAATGCACAGTACATTTACGATCTTATTGCCACATTATATTGTAATGATAACATGATATATGCCTCCAGTGATTTCCTGAAGATAAAAACCAAAAAATAACACAACTGGAATAACTACAGCAGTCGCGAGTGTTTGATCTCATATGAAACAAGAGATCGTAATGACATACGATGAAGTGTCCAGGTGCTGTAGTGCTGTCCCAATTCTTAGGGGTAAAATTTGAAGCCCTTCCCCTTCATACTCTGTTTCAAGGGCCAAGGGGAAGTGGTAGGGGTACAAAAATAGAATTATCAGTAGACGAAGTAGGCGTTAGGATTGGGGTTAGAGTTAGGGTTAATTGTAAATTGACATGTACTTGCATTGCAAGTTTCTTATAGTCAGTTAAACGTCTGTTGAACGAGCAGTATCAGCAGATAATAAGCAGACAGTCTACTTATACTCAAATGGACCATCAAAATAAAGTTTTACCTAAATTACATATATTTATATTTCACTCTCATACAAATCATCCCAACGACTATCCAAATAGATCTATTTTAGTGAAATTGTATTTATATCGCAATATATATTACAGGGAAATAAATATTGCAACTTCAAAACTTTCCAATATCGTGCTGCCCTAATAAACACCATTTTAAACTATAGTATTTTGACATTTAAACAGTATAATTATTGTTGAAACAGTCCAGACTTGTGAGGAAGAGGTACTTTACGCAGAAACAACATTTCATGCACACGAGGTTCATAAGGCGGTAAGAGACTCTGTTTGCTATAAATCTGTTAGTCTGCAGAAGCCTTTGCTTTTACCTCAGATGCTCACAATAAAACCACTTGCTCTTGCAGATGTGACGAGAAGTTTTAGTGATTACAAAACAGCCAAGCATTTTAAGCATTTTAATCTGCTGTGTCTAGCTTAATGTCTTTTGTGCTTGATGTCATAGTGCCATATACTGAAGGTCCTGAACTCACTCTATATACTAAAACATGTGCTCTCATTTCCTACTTCCCGTAAAGTTTTGGAGGTTATATATTTGCTGAAAACTATGATTATGCTTCTAAAATGTCACAGACATCAGACACAAACAAAAGCATGGGTTTTCAACAATAATAATTTAGTGGCAGATAAACTTCTGGGAAGCAGTTAATGTGACTTTTTCAATTTTATTTGGTTCCTTTCACAGCATTGATGTTGTAATATAATTAAAATACAATCAGTTCAATAGACTTAAGCATCCATTTAGTTGCTTAAGCGTAAAACGAGATGAAGACCGTCAGGACTAGCAGGCAGAAACAACAATAAAAATACTGGCGAATTGTACTTTCTGAGACCCACTTTATATCGTATATCAATTAGGCAGTGAAGATCACTGATTTTTTTAAAGAAAAAAGATCTCAAACGCGCCAATTTTGTAACCATACAGTTTACCAGAAGCACTTGACCCAGGTCACCGCAAAATTAAAAGTCATTCTGCATACTTCAGCATATACCCTATTGACATCAATCCTTACAATAAATGGAAATAGAAACTTTCGAAAAATATCCCCACATCCCAAAAGATTACCCTAACTTTTTTCAAAAGCTGCTGATGTTCATGTCAGTGTTTTTGAAGCAAGTTAGATGACTACAATGTCTTCAATCAATGTAAAGTGCTCTGTCTAGCTTAATATCTGCTTGCTCATTTCATGTTTTGGTTTCAACTCCATCAATAAATGTTTTAGCTATACATCAAATAAGTCATTTTTTGTAACACAAATATTTCTGTTTGTCTCTAACAGATATTATTGCTGGATGTGGACACGAAGACTACAGTAATCTATTGAATTCAACAGACAGCAGTACTGTAAAGGCTGATCTCAAGAGTACATGCAGAGTTTGTTGTAGTTAAGATTATATGTGGCTTTAAAGGATAAAACAAGTCCAGCCAAAAGTAAAGTAGCCAAACATGCATTGTATAGGTCAAAGTAATATATTTTGTCTGTCTCTCTCTCTCTCTCTCTCTCTCTCTCTCTCTCTCTATCTCTCTCTCTCTCTATATATATATATATATATATATATATATATATATATATATATATATATATATATATATATATATATATATATATATATATATATATATGTGTGTGTGTTTCAATATTATCTGCTACTCCATGTCTGTCCCCTGCTTACTCCACAAAAACTCAAAAGACCTAATGGTTCCTTCTGAATTCTTCTTTCCCACCCTTGCAAACTGGAACACAGATAAGACAATATAAGAGTTTGTGTTTTATGAATTATGTTTTATTGGTACAAATACCTCAAAATATTAGCACCAATGTCTTTTTTTAAAACATACTTTAGAAATATTTGGTCAGTATTGACAGTTGCTAAGCTAATGAAGGAAGAATATTACTTTTTATTCATTAAAACATCAAAACACAGGGATGTTTGTGCTTTGTAAAGAATTTATTGTTGTTTTAATGGGATTATAAAAGTCTGTATAAAACTGTTTTAAATTGCACCAATGTCTTTTTTATGTCTAATAAAACAAATTACATTGTAGACTGTAGAGATTGTAAATCTTTGTTCAATCTCGTATTGTTTTAAATGGTCAGCCAACATCTAAATATTTATATAAACACCACATGAGAGGGCAACAGTGGGCAATTTTAATTTCCACTGTTCTATAGCACTGTTCTGTTGTGACTTCTTAGTTTTCATTATAAGCAATGCAAAGTGGAAACGTCCTGATACACAGCCACCTGATTCAGACATATAATGCACTTAAATCTGTAAAATGTAAAGGTTATAAGTTAACAAAGAACTAAAAGACAAAGAATCTAAATAAAAACAAAATCAATGAGTTTTTATAAATTTACAGTATAGTAATAGGACAATATTGTAGTCAATTAGTCCATTATACCATTAAAGCACTTGACAAAGGCTAAAGTAGCATCAAATAACTTTAAAAAAAATCTAATATAACAATATGAAAAATGTATCAAATACATTTAGACACAAAAGCTAGCATTAAATACTATATGTCACTATAGAATAGCAGCTGAACTAAATATTTATTTAAGTTTCTATTATCACAACCTGACATATTTTTGTGGGTCCGTTTTAATATTTAATCTTTTTAGGCCTGGGAGAAAATAATGATTTATTTAAACCATGGAGGAAAATTATCATTTAATGACTTTAATATACATAATATTCATGCTTTCATTGGTATAAAACATAATAAATGTAATTAAGAGTCCTTTTATAAATACTTCAGAATGTTTCTTAGTACTGGTTTGCACCTGAGCAAACCTGCACGAGGTCTATTTTTTAAATGCACAGATCAAACGCTAGCCGCTTCATGCACTGTGACACATTACTGTACCTGCTCCAGATGAGATGCGCTGTGGTCTTTGATGGTTAGATGTGGGGCAGTTGACAATTAATGGAGATACGAGATGCAGAACTCGAGCTGGAAACACTGTTTGTGGGTGAAAGCTGCACACAATCACATGACCTGGAACGACAGAAGTATATCACAGCATTAACAACATACTTTATCACAGAAATCTATGAGTTCAAACAGAACAGTTCATTCAGTTCAACTTTTTTCTGAAATTTACTCTATACAATGTAATTTACTCTTCATAATTGGAGTCAGATAAAACGAGGATAAATATATTAATATTCTAAAACAACTCATATTAAAATTGGAGTCAGATATGAGTTAAGTTTAAAGTAAATCAACATTGTGCACTGGAAAGACAGAACATGCAGTAAACCTTCATCCACCAGTGGACACTGTCATTGGACCAATCTGGCTGGACCTATGAACCACTAACAAGGCACACTCTTTTAGGTTGGTGTATTAATAGTGTGTGTTTTCAAAAGCAATTATTCAAATAATGGGCGACACGGTGGCGCAGCGGGTAGCACTGTTGCCTCACAGCAAGCAGGTCGAGCCCTGGCTGGGTCAGTTGCTATTTCTGTGTGGAGTTTGTATGTTCTCCTTGTGTAAGCGGGTTTCCTTTGGGTGCTCCAGTTTCAGTCCAAAGACATGTGCTATAGGTGAATTGAATAAACTAAATTGGCCATAGTGTATGTGAGGGTGTGAATGCAAGAGTGTATGGGTGTTTCTCTGATGGGTTGCAGCTGGAACGACATCCTCTGTGTAAAACACATGCTGGATAAGTTGGTGCTTCATTCCGCTGTGGCGACCCCTGATTAATAAAGGGACTAAGCCAAAAAGAAAACAAAGGAATTAATGAATAATTCAAATATCTGAATATTAAAATCTATGTTAAAAAATTTACCTTGTTCATCTTGGGGGCGCCATACTGAACAAACTTTATAATAGTTTTCAAGATTTTTTCAATATTACAATAACGTTTTTGTGCTGTAATTCTGTTAAATAAATTTAAAAAAGATCTAAATGTTCTTTGCTGAACTAGTAAGACCCATCAGATTTGAGATTTATTTTTATACATTTCACAAGTGCAGCTTTTAGCTGGAACAATGTAGTTTTTTGCTCTTGGTTTTGCACTTTGCAGACAGTCCCTATGCTGCGCTATTACATATAAGAGCTATTGTATTACATTAGGACAGATGGAAACAAATAAAACAACGTGTGTTCTTTTGGACATTCTAAGATGTTTTAAGAACACTGTATGTTTCTTGACATTGTGCTAAATCGTTTACGAACTACTGAAGATTGCAGAGGCTGAATCTCTGTCAAAATGTCCAACCAACTTTATATTCATCAAGGGTCGTCACACCGGATCATCAGCCGCGGAAGGGTAAAGTAGGCTTTATTATCTTTAGCCATCTATCACCACTTGATCACTTATATAACTGTACTCTGATGAGATGATGGCAGGAAGAAGTTATGAGTTTACAGAAAAGCGGCAAACCACAAACTGAACAAGTAATCTTGCAAAAAATCTAGGCTATGTCACGTCGCACATCTTCATCCTGTTTGGGTCAATAACTTGTTTTAATACATAAACGGCCTACATCACGTTTAGTAAAAGTTTACTGTTGACCTCGCGATGAAGATGTGAAGAGAAGGGGAGGGAGAATTGGCGAGGCGTATTTTTCGTCATAGGCGGAGCAATGAAAGACTGAACATCAAAAATCAAGAAGTGCGTTTTAAACTTTGTATTTCTTTATTTTATTTATTTATTTTAACAAAGTAAGACTACGTTAGAACCAGGAACGGATAGATCACGGGCTGATTTTTTTTTACAAAGCCTGCGCATGTACATTCTAACGGGCCTTTGTTTGCTAAAAAATGGAGAAAAGGATAAGTGCCTAATGTGGATTTTTGTAGTCGGTTTACTATACGCAGTTCAAACAAAACACTTAGATAAGTAAACGTTTTGCGTCAACAATCAAACGCGCTATACATGAGGTGATTTACATACGGACATGTAGATTGAGGAATATGATTCGTAAATCTTTTTTCGTCAGTCTGTGCATTATTTGGTTCTCAAGTGGTGAGTTATTCTTTTGTTCATTTATATAAATGTCATATTTAAGTGTGCTTGACTTCCAAATTATCTATTTTATGTTTTCACATATAAATACGTCAGGTAAATGAATAAATGTAATGCAAAATAGGCTATCTAACCAACCAGCAACTGGATCTCTGACCATCAGAAACATCACAACTGAACACTCTGGACTTTATAAAATACAGATTCGCAACAACAGAGCACTCTCACGCAAGACTTTTACAGTTACTGTGTATGGTGAGTACGATCAAAACTTAAATAAATAAATAAACAAACGAATAAACAAACGAATAAATAAATAAATAAATAAATAAATAAATGTGGTTTTAAGATTGCTTTCGTAAATGTGTCTACATTCTAATTATTTTGCATTATTTTTAGCAGTTAATTTAATTAAAAGCGCTTTAATTGGGCTACATTAAAATTATGAAAAAAATGTTGAATTTTCAAGGTGTTACTTTTTTAAAGCAACATTTTAACATTTTCCCCTCTGATATTTCTAGCTCATCTTCCTTTTCCTGTCATCAGCAGAAACTGTTCATTATCATCAATGTCATCATCTGAACGTTCATCAGTGTCCAGATTGTCAGTGTTGTGTTCAGTGGTGAATGCGAGTGCTGCGAGTCTCTCCTGGTACAAAGGAAACAGTGTATTGTCCAGCATCAGTGTGTCTGATCTCAGCATCAGTCTCTCTCTACCTCTGGAGGTGGAATATCAGGATAACAATACCTACAGCTGTGTGGTCAACAATCCCATCACAAACCGCACCACACATCTGAATACAAGTCAAACCTGTCAGGAAATATCAGGTACATCATTGCTGATATTAATGGTTGATCAATTACTAAAATTGAATTGTTTTCTTTTTTTTACAAAATAACATTTTCTTCATGTTTTCTATTTATCCCTCTTTAAAGACTTGACAACTTGACAACTACATCTTCAGTAAAGTAAGACACTGTAGGAATCATTTATATTATCAATTTTAAATTAATTTATTTACAGAACCCCTGCAGAAGTCACATGTGGTGGGAATAACAGTTTGTGTGATACTGCTGGTTTTGGTTGTATCGAGTGCAGTACTGATATACTTTCATCCCAGAAAATGCAAATCGGGTAAGTACATCCATTAATTTATTAATTAACTAAAACATGACTATTTCTGGGCCAAAAAGTATATCAAAATTTGCAGCTATATATGGTTTAATAAACACTAGGGCTGCACAATATATTGTTTGAGCATCTATATTGCAATGTGTGCATCCGCAGTAGTCACATTGCAGGATATGGAATGTTGAGTTATGAATGTAGATGACCAGAATCCACAGGAGAAACACATGAGATTTGTGGAGACACTACAGAATTTAACCATTACAGAGTGAAAGTTTAAAGTTTCCATGTGTTTTAAAAGACCTATGTGAACATATTAAAGTTTAAAGCATTTTAAGAGAACATAAAGAGCGTATAAATGTTGCAAAAACGATTTTTTAAAATTATTTATTTGATGAAGACTATGCAGTCTTTTATTATGTTTGATTACTAATTTTTTGCTCCGGAATACTGTTTTACACTCCCCAGAAATCAATGATTATGTAACTTTATCATTATTTGTATTATGACTGTAGTTTGTTTATTAAATGTATATAATAAATCCCTATGCAACTTTATTTTGATGGTTCGTTTGTGGAATTTAAGGCCCAATCCCAATTCTACCCTTTAGCTCATCCACTGTGTAAATGCACAGTACAGTTACGATCTTATTGCCACATTATATCGTTATGATAACATGATATATGCCTTAAATGATTTCCTGAAGATAAATACAAAAAAATAACACAACTGGAATAACTACAGCAGTCGCCATCGTCTGATCTCATATAAAGCAAGACATCGCGATGACATGTGATGACGTGTGCAGGTGCTGTAGTGCTGTCCTAATTCATCGGGGTAAATTTTGAAGCCCTTCCCCTTTACACTCTGTTTTAAGGGCCAATGGGTAGGGGTACAAAATTAGAATTGGGATTGGGCCTAAATTACATTGCATCTACATGCCAACTAATTCCCATTAGATTATTAGTAGACTGTTAGTTTAGGGTTAGGATTAGCGTTAGCATAAATTGACATGTACTTGCAAAGTTTCTTATAGTCAGTTAAACGTCTGTTGAAGAAGCAGTATCAGCAGATATTAAGCAGACAATCTACTAATACTCAAATGGGTCATCAAAATAAAGTGTTACCTAAATTACATGTATCTATATTTCACTCCCATACAAATCATCCAAATGGCTATACAAATAGACCTATTTTAGTGTAATTGTATTTATATGGCAATATATATTACAGGGAAATAATTATTGCAATGTCAAAACTTTTCAATATCGTGCAGCCCTAATAAACACCATTTTGAACTGAAGTATTTTGACATTTGAACAGTATAATTATTGTTGAAACAGCTCAGACTTGTGACAAAGAAGTACTTTACGCAGAAGCAACATTTCATGCACACAGGGTTTGTAAGGCGGTAAGAGACTCTATTTACAGTGAATCTGTTAGTCTGCAGAAGCCTTTGCTTTTACCTCAAATGCTCATATTAAAACCGCTTGCTCTTGCAGATGTGACAAACAGTTTTGGTGATCACAAAACAGCCAAGTGTTTAAGCATTTTAAACTGCTGTGTCTAGCTTAATGTCTTTTGTGCTTGCTGTCATAGTGCCATATACTGAAAGTCCTGAACTCACTCTAAATACCAAACATGTGCTCTCATTTCCTACTTCCAGTAAAGTTTAGAAGGTTATATATTTGCTTAAAACTATGGTAATGCTTCTAAAATGTCACAGACATCAGACACAAACAACAGCATGGGTTTTCAACAATAATAATTCAGTGGCAGCTGGATAATCCAGGAAGTCACTGTAACTTGCAATAGGGTATATGCACAGCTAGTGTTTTTTCCAATACTGATAAACTTCTGGGAAGCAGTTAATGTGACTTTTTAAATTTTATTCAGTTCCTTTTACAGGATTGATGTTGTAATATAATTAAAATACAATCAGTTAAATAGACTTAAGGCTACTACACAACGGGACGATTTTAGTTTGCGTTTATCGTCAGCGTTTTACGAGACGTTTTTCAGTGTTCAAACCCAATCGCTTTTCACTGGCGTCAAGCTGAAGAGTATGCTAAATCACCCTTTTGACGTTAGATGAAGCTGCACACCTTTAAGCTTCTGACATCCACTTATAACACAGAAGAAGAGGAGGAGAGGAAGTTCGCACGTTTGTTTATAAAGTTACTGGTGACTCGAACAAGCATAGATGGTTCAAGCAGCAGCTCTAGCGATGAAGAAATGATTAGTGTTCACAGAGCAATAAGCAGCTCCACGTTCATATCGCCTCTGGGCATCTTCTTCAATGTGCGCTCGCATTGACAGTTTTGCGCTTGAGCGCCTGTAAGTGCTGCTTACTGTAACTTCAGCAGCTTCGTGAACGTGAGCAAAAGTGCCGATCTGATTGGTGGAGAAGGTTTTGACGCCCGCGCGTCAAAAAAAAAAGAGAATGACCGTACGTTCACACCGAAAGCGGCGAGAGCGTCCAAGGTCGCTCTGGCCGCCCTGGCGACAACGCTCTCTGCCTTCAGCTCCTGCGGCGAGAGCGTCAAAACTCGCTACATTGATCTCATATTTAAAGGAGCCGTTGCAGCATATCAGTTACATTTCTGCATAAAACATGTTTCTAGCGTGAAAATGTTGCGCACTTCTTATCAAATTCATACAACAATGGAAGATCAAGCTGCGTGTGGTGTGGCTTTGCTCTATTTATCCAATATGTGTCCATATGTCTGAAATATCCTGAAGCAGCAGTACTGTTTTGTACTGTCACGTCGCGTGAGATTCCTGCTTTTTTAAGATAAATTTATATATCATTAATGAACATCAGTAACTCGCCAGTAACTTATTTAATGCATGTTCCTGTAGGAAAAAATGTTAAATAATTGGAAATCCGGCGACCGCAATAATCAAACCCTTGGGAACAACTGTGGTCGGAACCAAAGTTCACAGGTCTGTGTTCTCTGAACTGCTATCAAGCGATGGACGTCTTCATTCTGATTGCTTGCCACCGAACCGCGTCATAGCTCATTACCATAAAGTTGACTTCATTTCAACTCTCCTCGACGCTCACGCCGGCTCTCATTGAAAATGAATGACTTCCGGCTACTTTGACGCTCTCGCCGCTTTCGGTGTGAACGTACGGTGAGACGTTTTTTTTAAATGACGCTTTTGCGCCTGCCGTTTTGCGCGTTGGTGTGCACAATCACATTGACGCCCTTTATTTAGTTACGAGGCGTTAAATGTCGACAGAAAACGCGAGCAAAAAAACGTCTCGATGTCCACGGCCTTAAGCATCCATTTAGTTGCTTAAGCGTAAAACGAGATGCAGGACCAGCAGGAGAGTGCAGAAACACCAAAACACTGGCGTACTGACGTGGGAAAATTGAATTGAATGCAGTGCTTTTTGTACATTCTGAGACCCACTTTATATCGTATATCAATTAGGCAGTAAAGATCACTGATTTTTTTTTTAAGATTTTTTTTTTTAAGAAAAAAGACCTCCATTTTGCCAATTTTGTAACCATGCAGTTCACAGGAAGCACTTGACCCAGGTCACCGCAAAATTAAAAGTCATTCTGCTTACTTCTGCATATACCCTATTGACATCAATCCTTACAATGAATGGAAAGTGAAACTTTCGAAAAATATCCCCACATCCCAAAAGATTTCCCCAATTTTTTTCAAAAGCCGCTGATGTTCATGTCAGTGTTTTTGAAGCAAGCTAGAAGACTACAGTATCTTCAAGCAATATAAAGTGCTTTGTCTAGCTTAATATCTGCTTGCTCTCTTCATGTTTTGGTTTCAACTCCATCAATATGAGTTGACAGGATATCAAAGTGTTTTGGTTATACATCAAATAAACTATTTTTTGTAACACAAATGTTTCTGTCCATCTCTTACAGAAATTATTGCTTGATGTGGACACGAAGACCACAGTAATCTATCGAATTCAATAATCAGCAGTACTGTAAAGGCTGATCTCAAGAGTACATGTAGAGTTTGTTGACATTAGGATAAAATGTGACCTTGGAGGATAAAACAAGTCCAGCCAAAAGTAAAGTAGTCGAACATGCATTGTATAGGTCAAAGTAATATATTTTGTCTTTTAAACATATGAAAACTATTTTTTTATTAATGTGCGTTGCTAAGAATTTGCACAACTTTAAAGGCTGTAAACCCTTAGACTCTTGATTTTCAAATAGATTTAAGCTAAATAGGTTTCCATCTTAACTGTCACAGATCCACCAGCCACAGTCCCCTCACAACCCAGAGCACCAGTACCAGTCACCCAAGCACAGTCACCACAGTTCTCATTTCACCCTGCTCCTCATTTCCGGGACTGCATAAACCCCACTCTCAACTCTCTCAAGTATCTTGTCTCAATATTATCTGCTACTCCATGTCTGTCCCCTGCTTACACCATAAAAACTCAAAATACCTACTGGTTCCCTCTGAATTCTTCCTTCCCACCCTTGCAATCTGGAACACAGATAAGACAATATAAGAGTTCATGTTTTATGAATTATGTTTTATTGGTACAAATACCTCAAAAGATTAGCACCAATGTCTTAATTTAAAACAAATGTTGGAAATCTTTGGTCAGTATTGACAGCTGCTAAGATAATGAAGGGAGAATATTACTTTTTATTCATTAAAACATCAAAACAGGGATGTTTGTGTTTATAAAGAATTTATATGTTTTTTTAATGGGATTATAAAAGTCTGTATAAAACTGTTTTAAATTGCACTAATGTCTTCTTTTATGTCTAATAAAACAAATGTTGCAAATCTTTGTTCAATCTGGTATTGTTTTAAATGTTCAGCCAACATCTTAATATTTATATAAACACCACATGAGTGGGCAACAGTATTTTAATTTCCACTTTTCTGTAGCACTGTTCTGTTGTGACCTGTAAGTTTTCATTATAAGCAATGCAAAGTGGAAACTTCCTGATACACAGCCACCTGATTCAAGACAGACCATCAGACATATAATGCACCTAAACCTGTATAATTTAAAGGTTATAAGATAACAAAGAACTAAAAGACAAAGAAACTAAATAAAAACAAAATAAATGAGTTTTTATAAATTTACAGTATAGTAATAGGACAATATTGTAGTCAATTAGTCCATTATACCATTAAAGCACTTGACAAAGGCTAAAGTAGCATCAAATAACTTTAAAAAAAATCTAATATAACAATATAAAAAATTTATCAAATACATTTAGACACAAAAGCTAGCAGTAAATACTATATGTCACTATAGAATAGGAGCTGACCTAAATGTTTATTTAAGTTTCTATTATCACAACCTGACATATTTTTGTGGGCCCGTTTTAATATTTAAACTTTTTAGGCCTGGTAGAAAATAATGATTTATTTAAACCATGGGGGAATATTATCATTTAATGACTTTAATATACATAATATTCATGCTTTCATTGGGATAAAACATAATTAATGTATGAAGAGTACTTTTAAAAATACTTCAGAATGCTTCTTTGTGCTGGTTTGTACCCGAGCAAACCTGCACGAGGTCTATTTTTTAAATGCACAGATCAAACGCTCGCCGCTTCATGCACTGTGACACATTACTGTACCTGCTCCAGATGAGATGCGCTGTGGTCTTTGATGGTTAGATGTGGGGCGGTTGACAATTAATGGAGATACGAGATGCAAAACTCAAGCTGGAAACACTGTTTGTGGGTGAAAGCTGCACACAATCACATGACCTGGAACGACAGAAGTATATCACAGCATTAACAACATACTTTATCACAGAAATCTATGAGTTCAAACAGAACAGGTCATTCAGTTCAACTTTTTCCTGAAATTTACTCTATACAATGTAATTTACTCTTCATAATTGGAGTCAGATAAAACGAGGATAAATATATTAATATTCTAAAACAACTCATATTAAAATTGGAGTCAGATATGAGTTAAGTTTAAAGTAAATCAACATTGTGCACTGGAAAGACAGAACATGCAGTAAACCTTCATCCACCAGTGGACACTGTCATTGGACCAATCTGGCTGGACCTATGAACCACTAACAAGGCACACTCTTTTAGGTTGGTGTATTAATAGTGTTTGTTTTCAAAAGCAATTATTCAAATAATGGGCGACACGGTGGCGCAGTGGGTAGCACTGTTGCCTCACAGCAAGCAGGTCGAGCCCTGGCTGGGTCAGTTGCTATTTCTGTGTGGAGTTTGTATGTTCTCCTTGTGTAAGCGGGTTTCCTTTGGGTGCTCCGGTTTCAGTCCAAAGACATGTGCTATAGGTGAATTGAATAAACTAAATTGGCCATAGTGTATGTGAGGGTGTGAATGCAAGAGTGTATGGGTGTTTCTCTGATGGGTTGCAGCTGGAACGACATCCTCTGTGTAAAACACATGCTGGATAAGTTGGTGCTTCATTCCGCTGTGGCGACCCCTGATTAATAAAGGGACTAAGCCAAAAAAAAAACAAAGGAATTAATGAATAATTCAAATATCTGAATATTAAAATCTATGTTAAAAAATTTACCTTGTTCATCTTGGGGGCGCCATACTGAACAAACTTTATAATAGTTTTCAAGATTTTTTCAATAGTTACAATAACGTTTTTGTGCTGTAATTCTGTTAAATAAATTAAAAAAAGATCTAAATGTTCTTTGCTGAACTAGTAAGACCCATCAGATTTGAGATTTATTTTTATACATTTCACAAGTGCAGCTTTTAGCTGGAACAATGTAGTTTTTTGCTCTTGGTTTTGCACTTTGCAGACAGTCCCTATGCTGCGCTATTACATATAAGAGCTATTGTATTACATTAGGACAGATGGAAACAAATAAAACAACGTATGTTCTTTTGGACATTCTAAGATGTTTTAAGAACACTGTATGTTTCTTGACATTGTGCTAAATCGTTTACGAACTACTGAAGATTGCAGAGGCTGTATCTCTGTCAAAATGTCCAACCAACTTTATATTCATCAAGGGTCGTCACACCGGATCATCAGCCGCGGAAGGGTAAAGTAGGCTTTATTATCTTTAGCCATCTATCACCACTTGATCACTTATATAACTGTACTCTGATGAAATGATGGCAGGAAGAAGTTATGAGTTTACAGAAAAGCGGCAAACCACAAACTGAACAAGTAATCTTGCAAAAAATCTAGGCTATGTCACGTCGCACATCTTCATCCTGTTTGGGTCAATAACTTGTTTTAATACATAAACGGCCTACATCACGTTTAGTAAAAGTTTACTGTTGACCTCGCGATGAAGATGTGAAGAGAAGGGGAGGGAGAATTGGCGAGGCGTATTTTTCGTCAGTGCAGGCGGAGCAATGAAAGACTGAACATCAAAATCAAGAAGTGCGTTTTAAACTTTGTATTTCTTTATTTTATTTATTTATTTTAACAAAGTAAGACTACGTTAGAACCAGGAACGGATAGATCACGGGCTGATTTTATTTTCCAAAGCCTGCGCATGTACATTCTAACGGGCCTTTGTTTGCTAAAAATGGAGAAAAGGATAATTGCCTAATGTGGATTTTTGTAGTCGGTTTACTATACGCAGTTCAAACAAAACACTTAGATAAGTAAACGTTTTGCATCAACAATCAAACGCGTACGGACATGTAGAGATTGAGGAATATGATTCGTAAATCTTTTTTCGTCAGTCTGTGCATTATTTGGTTCTCAAGTGGTGAGTTATTCTTTTGTTCATTTATATAAATGTCATATTTAAGTGTGCTTGACTTCCAAATTATCTATTTTATGTTTTCACATATAAATACGTCAGGTAAATGAATAAATGTAATGCAAAATAGGCTATCTAACCAACCAGCAAAATGCAGGTCACAGCATGCAAAAACAAGCTATTGTCGACATGTTGCAATGTAAAAAAATGCTCTGACAAAAAGCTGTTTTTTATATTTGGCTAACTTCAACCTAATAAGTTAATCAGGTTTCAACTACATATTATTTTGACAAAATTTAACCTAATATTTTAGTCAGTTTCATTGATTAGATGATTACAAAAGTAAAATTGATTCAACAATAACAACATAAATAAGGTTCTAAGAGTTTTTGTTTTTACAGTGTGGAAAATGTTCACCTTGGAGTACACCATCTCTAAACCCACCTAAAAATAAACGCACGCTTAAACAATAACACCCTAATAAATAATGAAAAACCAACAGCAGCTGAGCAAATGAAAAGATGATATTAAGATTATACTACAAACATCAAAAACATTTTGACAAGTACCTTTGATCATGTTTACTTTAGTGAACTTTTTTAGATTGTGCCATACTATCTTCTCTCTTGCCAAAAGTATTAATACACATTTTTAAATGTTTGTTCATTTCAGATACATTTGTTTACACAGATGAAGTGATGTCCGTGACGGAGGGAGAATTTGTCACTCTAAACACAAATATAACGTTAAGTGCACAGACAGATGAGATTCTGTGGGCGCTTAAAATCAATAATTTAGAAAATATTATAGCTGAAATCAAGGGGAAGAACATCAACATATATCCTAATGTGGTATTTGGAGACAGACTGCAGATGGACAATCACACTGGATCTCTGACTATCAGAAACATCACAACTGAACACTCTGGACTTTATAAACTACAGATTCGCAACAACAGAGCACTCTCACGCAAGACTTTTACAGTTACCGTGTATGGTGAGTACGATCAAAACTTGTATAAATAAATAAACAAACTAATAAATAAACATATAAATGTGGTTTTAAGATTGCTTTCGTAAATGTGTCTACATTCAAATTACTTTGCACTATTTTTAGCAATTAATTAAATTAAAAACGCTTTAATTGGGCTACATTAAAATTATGAAAAAAATGTTGAATTTTCAAGGTGTTACTTTTTTAAAGCAACATTTTAACATTTTCCCCTCTGATATTTCTAGCTCATCTTCCTTTTCCTGTCATCAGCAGAAACTGTTCATTATCATCACTGTCATCATCTGAAAGTTCATCAGTGTCCAGATTGTCAGTGTTGTGTTCAGTGGTGAATGCGAGTGCTGTGAGTCTCTCCTGGTACAAAGGAAACAGTGTATTGTCCAGCATCAGTGTGTCTGATCTCAGCATCAGTCTCTCTCTACCTCTGGAGGTGGAGTATCAGGATAACAACACCTACAGCTGTGTGGTCAACAATCCCATCACAAACCACACCACACATCTGAATACAAGTCAAACCTGTCAGGAAAGATCAGGTACATCATTGCTGATATTAATGGTTGATCAATTACTAAAATTGAATTGTTTTCTTTTTTTACAAAATAACATTTTCTTCATGTTTTCTATTATCCCTCTTTAAAGACTTCAGTAAAGTCAGACACTGTAGGAATCATTTATGTTATCAATTTTTAAAAATTTATTTATTTACAGAACCCCTGCAGAATGCACATTTGGTGGGAATAACAGTTAGTGTGATACTGGTTTTGGTTGTATCCAGTGCAGTACTGATATACTTTCATCAAAGAAAATGCAAATCGGGTAAGTAAATCCATTAATTTATTAATTAACTAACATGACTATTTCTGGGCCAAAAAGTAAATCAAAATGTGCAGCTATATATGGTTTAATAAACACTAGGGCTGCACAATATATTTTTTGAGCAAATGATATTGCAATGTGTACATCCGCAGTAGTCACATTGCAGGATATGGAAGGTTGAGTTATGAATGTAGATGACCAGAATCCACAGGAGAAACACATGAGATTTGTGGAGACACTACAGAATTTAACCATTACAGAGTGAAAGTTTAAAGTTTCCATGTGTTTTAAAAGACTTATGTGAACATTTTAAAGTTTAAAGCATTTTAAGAGAACATAAAGAGCATATAAATGTTTCAAAAACGATTTTTTAAAATTATTTATTTGATGAAGACTACGCAGTCCTTTATTATGTTTGATTACAAATTTTTTGCTCCGGAATACTGTTATACACTCCCCAGAAATCAATGTTTATGTAACTTTATCATTATTTATGACTGTAGTTTGTTTATTTTATGTATATAATAAATTACTGTGCCACTTTATTTTGATGGTTTGTTTGTGGAATTTAAGGCCCAATCCCAATTCTACCCTTTAGCCCATCCACTGTGTAAATGCACAGTACAGTTACGATCTTATTGCCACATTATATCGTTATGATAACATGATATATGCCTCCAGTGATTTTCTGAAGATAAATACCAAAAAAATAACACAACTGGAATAACTACAGCAGTCGCCATCGTCTGATCTCATATGAAGCAAGACATCGCGATGACATGTGATGACGTGTGCAGTAGTGCTGTCCCAATTCATTGGGTTCAATTTTGAAGCCCTTCCCCTTCACACTCACTCATTGGTTTCAAGGGCCAATGGGTAGGGGTACAAAAATAGAATTGGGATTGGGCCTAAATTACATTGCATCTACATGCCAACTAATTCCCATAAGATTATTAGTAGACTTATTAGTAGAAGATTATTAGTTAGGATTAGCGTTAGCATAAATTGACATGTACTTGCAATGTTTCTTATAGTCAGTTAAACGTCTGTTGAAGGAGCAGTATCAACAAATATTAACCAGACAATCTACTAATATTCAAATGGACCATCAAAATAAAGTGTTACCTAATTTGCATGTATTGAAATTTCACTCCCATACAAATCATCCCATTGACTATCCAAATAGATCTATTTTAGCGAAATTGTATTTATATCGCAATATATATTACAGGGAAATAATTATTGCAATGTCAAAACTTTCCAATATCGTGCTGCCCTAATAAACACTATTTTGAACTATAGTACTTTGACATTTGAACAGTATTATTATTGTTGAAATAGTTCAGACTTGTGACGAAGAGGTACTTTACGCAGAAACAACATTTCATGCACGCAGAGTTCATAAGGCGGTAAGATTCTCTGTTTGCTGTGAATCTGTTAGTCTGCAGAAGCCTTTGCTTTTACCTCAGATGCTCAGAATAAAATCGCTTGCTCTTGTGACAAAGCAGTTTTAGTGATTACAAAACAGCTAAGCATTTTAAACTGCTGTGTCTAGCTTAATGTCTTTTTGTGCTTGCACAATTTTATACTTGGGCGGTCACAGTGCCATATACTGGAATTCCTGAATTCACTCCAAATACCAAAAGTGCTCTCATCTCTTACTTCCAGTAGAGTTTAGGAGGTTATAAATTTGCTGAATACTATGATTATGCTTCTGTAATGTCACAGACATCAGACGCAAATAAACATGTTTTTTCCAATGACAATTCCACATATATACATTTCAAATAGTAAAACTCAGCATGATAAAATCCAGGAAAAGGCGATGCGGTGGCGCAGTAGGTAGTGCTGTCGCCTCACAGCAAGAAGGTCAATGATTCGAGCTTCGGCTGGGTCAGTTGGCGTTTCTATATACATATGCTGGATTAGTTGGTGGTTCATTCTGCTATGGCAAACCTAAATTAAAAAGGCACTAAGTTAAAAAAAAATGAATGAATGAATGAATGAATGAATGAATGAATGAAAATCCAGGAAAGCACTGGAACTTGCAATTGACACCAGTCTTTATAATGAATGGAAAGGGAAAGTGTTGTAAAATATCCCCTCCTCCCAAAAATCCCCCCAAATTCTTTTAAAAGCAGAACTCTGTTTTATTTTAATCCCTTGAGATGGATGTTATGAATGTATGGTTTACTAGTATTTAAAAGATTACTTCACCCTAAAATAAAATTTTAGAACACAAATTAAGATATTTTGCATTTTCTCTTGAAGATGGACATTTCTGATGGATTCAGATGGATAAATTTCAGATGGACTTCTGTCTATCCAATGACATTCTATAAGCCTAAAACCCTTAAAGGCTGGTTTATATTTGATCCATCCACAAGTTCGTTTGGGTGTGTGTGGCGAATGTGATAGTGTTGGCAGAGGTTCACTTAGGGTGTGCGCGACATCATTTCGGATGGAGCAGCACACAACGTTTTTTTTTAAACTACACTCTCAGAAAAAAAGGTACGCAAGCTGTCACTGGGGTGGTACCTTTTCAAAAGGTACAAATTTGTACCAATAAGGTCCATATTAATACCTCAAGGGAACATATTAGTACATAAAAAGTAAAAAAGTATTCCTCTTAAAATTTGTTAGGTACTAATATATACTTTTAAGGTACCAATATGGACCCTTTCAGTACAAATGTGTACCTTTTGAAAAGGTATCATACCATTGACAGTTTGCATACCTTTATTTCTGAGAGTGTATGTGTGTGACTCCCCATCCAAAGATGCATGCAAAGATGTGAAAAGCTGAGTCGGGCCAAACTGTATGAACATACATGTGACAACCTTTAGACATCTAAAACAACTGCCTGGTGTGACGCCCTTCAGGTTTCTTTTGAAGCATTGATCAAAACACTGCATATATTTTGTGCACAGCTTGTCATTCGCTTTTTAAGTAAATGTATTTTTTATTTTTTATTTATCTTAATGCATAGAAGTTTTTGCATTAAGTATGCAGTTAGCATATATATATATATATATATATATATATATATATATATATATATGTATGTATGTATGAGCAGTATCTTCAAATCGCCTGCTGTTGTTGCAAATAACAGTACAGCAGCGAGCGCATCAAGTGGGAAAGCCTTCACAATTCGCACACTCAGCTGAGGCTCGCACTGTGAAGCCAATCGAAAGTATAAATCAGCCTTAAGTCATCAAAACATTACATTTTTCAAACAAAAATTATGTTCCAGGATCAACATATATGTTAATCCAGGATCATATGATCTTGGCAAAATCATGATGTGCGTTGAAAAACAGAAATCATTGGTTGTTTTGTAAGCTCAAACGTGCCAGGTGATATGTTAGAATGGTTGTTGGTAAAGCTGTGACACTCTAGTGTGAACTTCATTGGTTCTCAAGGACCAAGCTAACATGGCTGAAATGTTTGTAATCAGATTTAAATGCCATAGATATTGTTCCCTGATTATGTTAATGTATATGTTTATAAAGGCTTTAGATAAATTTGCTCATCATCATCAAAATTAATTAATTATATATATATATAGGCTTGGTTGTGTTTATATAATGCAAAGCGATGTGTGCTCATGCTTCACCTGTAAAAAAAAAATCATGTTATTTTTTCATATATCTTACTTTGATTATATACAGCTGCTCAGCTAACATGAAAATGACATGTCATATTTCCTAGTTCCTCCAAAAGGCCCACTCTCAAGAGGCTCTGATTGGTCAGCTAACATAATGTGCTATGATTAATAGATCGGCTCCACGTCACCAGGAAAAGCACCATGCCCCTACAACCGCGTGCTTTTGCGCTCTGTAAACACTGTCAGTCAGAGCAGCTGTTAGCTGTATCAGTTTTTCCCCGAATTATATAGAAAGTGAAACACAGCTGAACCTTACACCTGCTCTTTAAAATAAAACCTGACAAGTGTCTTGTGTGTGTATATATATATATATATATATATATATATATATATATATATATATATATATATATATATATATATATATATATATATATTCGGGTTATAAGCATGTGTAAGTAATATAGTGCTTAAAATAAAACGGTCACATATTTTTTGCGAGTTTGTTATTTGAAATGTAGAACACAGGGAAAGCTGCCGCATACAGAGACACTGCAGCGCTGCTGAAGATTGTGTGTGTTTACAGGGGTTTGAAGGACAAATATAAATTTGTAGAAAAACGGTTAATGGTGCCAAACAGCATTTCTCATTGTTTACATCCTTGCTACAACATACCGTTAACGCTAGAAACTATGCATGTAATAGATTCATTTTAAAAAATAATAATACTTACAGGCTGTGATTCACAATCCACAGCTTCTTCTATTATGGTTGGACCTGCTCCTACTCTAAGGAGTTTTAGCCAAATCCAGCACTGAACTGGGAGAAATTCTGAAAGCTGTCTTATGTCAAATGCTAGAGCTATATATATTTTTTATAATTCTCTGGTATATGATTCAAATTAAATTGTAAGCAATTCTCTCTTCGTGTCGTGTCCTTCGGAAGTCCAAATACAGAAACAGAAGAAGCTCTGTGGAAATAGCAGTGTTTGAATGCATTTTAGTTTTCTCTGCTACATTACAGCATTACAGGGCCTCTGGCCAGGCTTTGCTAAGCTTTTGTAAAAGCCAATGTCTCTCTTTGCATTAAACTTTGAATGTATTACATGCAGAGATGTTCTTTATGTTCACACAGCTACATTACACATCAAGTTTAATATATGATATTGTAGTTGAACACCCCTTTAATGAATAAAATAACCCTTTTAAAAAAGATATTTTAAAATAATTTTTTTTTTTGCTTTCATGCCTTCATGTGCTTGTAAATGTTGTCCTTGAGCAGCAGATGGATGTGTAATGCTTTTACCGTAAAGAAGGATTTAATCAAACAACACCATTATTATGTTTTAATTTCTAATGTTTGTCTTTTGTTTTTCAGCCAACTAATCAAGACGACCACATCATATACTCCAGCGTTAATGCAAGATGACATCGATCCCAGCTTTTATATGCAGTCAACAATAACAATAGCATATAAAAAGTCATACTGAAGTATTCATTTCAGGGCTAAAAGTGCCTCTGCGCTATAGTTTACCATGGTTATTAAGCATTTTCAACAGTAGCATAGCAAGTGGATAGAGCCGAATACAGTCTTAAAGGGGGATGTTTTGTGCTTGTCTTAGTTTGATAATCTAAAGAGCTAGTTGAAAAAACACATTTGGTCATACTGCTTTTATTGATGTCAAACATTTCAGAATAATTTTTAACTCAGTAGAACTAACTTTGAAAAACATTTCATATATACAGGGTGTCTGCAGGGTCTTAAAAAGTATTATAATTTGATAAATCAATTATGAGAACAACTGTTTATTAAGTTCAAGGTTTGATACTGATTAAGAACTTGAAGTGGTGACGAGGTTAAAATATTACAAGGTCTTTAAAAAGGTATTGAAATTTTCTTTAGGATTCCTGCATATACCCTGATATAGATGACTAAGGCGTTGATGCACATTAGAGCTTGAATGTTTGACAGTTAAATCAGTTAGTCTTAAAACCTGTTGATACTTGATTTGTGGGTAGTCGTGTATAAGAAATTTTGTCTAAGGCAAGACATGTTCTGACAAGCTCACCTGTGTTTCTGGATTATTTCTACTTTTAGTTTAGATTTAACAGAGAACTCAGGAAGACGTGTTGTAATAATTAGCAATATTGGGACCAATACACCAATCCAAGTCCAAAAATGTCATACTAAGTTCTAATTGTATACATATTTAGTATATTTCTACACTGTTTACATTGCTAAGTATATTTTTTATATTGCCTTAAGTATTAACAAAAGCAATTCAAAAGGAGCTTATCAGTGTAATGTGTCCTTTGACCAGTCTGACTGTTACTAAACGTGCTGTTAAAACCGTTGAGATTATCTTTTTGACAACGTCTTTTGTTCAGATGAATGGGAGTGTCAATAGTTAACTGACAGTTATTTTATGGGTTTCCTTCTTTCCAAACAGAACCTTTTCCTGACATTTTGGCGACCAATTGAATGCAGCTGTTGAACTTGCGAAATGGGACCTTTGTGCAGCTAATGCTGAAAATTTCCATTGTATTTAACATTTTAGCTCTGAGCCTAAAACAGAAAACTTTGCATTACACAGCATTTTCCTTGTACTAATACTGTATTATGTTACCCTTATGGGAATTATTTTCGTAAAAGTCACAAGTAGTATTAACACAAAATGCCTCTTTGTTTTTATACAGTCACATATTTTATTATGACATTTCACTGACCTCCATTTGCTTACGTTGTTAAGTGTTGCCTCAATAAAAATCATTTCCACTGACAAAAATAATTACTTATACTTTACTCTTGTGTGTAGAGTTACTGAAGTTTGCCCTGCGCGCTAGCGTTTTTTTTAGTTACTTCTTTGGTTTGGTGCGTCAATCTTATCAATGCTATTATTAAAAAAGGTAATGATTCGCACTCAGTTGCTTCGTACTGTTTTTATTTTTTATTTTTCTTATTTTTTACGGGTGATTAAATTATTATTTTTTTTTTTAATCACCCGTAAAATGTAAGAAAAATAAATTATAAAAACAGTACGAAGCAATTGAGTGCAAATCATTACCCTTTTTTTTTAATTATAGTTTACTCACGCCTTCACTTTTAGCAGCAGAAACATCTACTAAAGGGAAATGGCATATAATGCAGTATTTGTAGAACCAGGTCTGCCACATTGTAATGTCATTAGTGCAAATAAGCAAATAAAAACCTTTTGCTGAATGCAGTTTTTGAATGCCTTTTTGTTTGACCTAATACAATTATCATTGTAATAAAGAATGTAGTTATTAACTGTTTAAATCTCACATTTTAGAACATCTAGGGTTTTATCAAATATTGTGTTTAATCATTATATTAAAAAAAAATACTTATCAAAGACATAAGCAGGTATGACTTTCTTACCTGACTTTTTTAGATAGGTAAGCTATCTGTCGTTTGCTTAGGATTATTAGGGTAATCTTGCATTTTTTTTGTAAAGAGCCACATTGGCACCTAGTGTGTATTTGATGACATTACACGTTTAAAAAAAATTCTCCCAGTCGCAAAAATTACTCTTGAATTCTCTTTTCATACGAGTTTAAAACCCTTTCTGTATTTTACCTTTAAAACTATTTGAATCCAATACTGCCAATTGTGGAGAAAAAATGTAACCTTTAAATAAAATAAAGTGTTTTTTAATTTGTAAACGCTCACCGTTTAAACCACACTGTAAAAAAAAAAAAGTGGTCTCAACTTAAAATTTTTTTTTACCAAATGCTAAATAAATATTTCTAAAATATAATATGGATTTTTATTATTGAAAAATGTCATTCGTTTGATAGCCCACATAAAGTAAAGGAGGTTAAATGCTGCCCTCTACAGTATACACAATGCAACTGTTACAGTAATAACGGTATTAGATTCTGTGATATGAATATGGATTTGTAGATTCCCTACAAAGACATTCCCTACAAAACCAGTTGTGCCTGGAGTGAGTGAAAAAACACATGCAAGAAACTCATTTTCACCTGAATGCCAGTGATATCGCTTCCTCATGTTAACTCTTCTATGTTTCTTTTTATTGTGCTTTATCACCTATTACTTAACAGCATTACAGCAATTTCTCTGAATGCATAAATGGACTTAGATCAGCTTGAGTAGACATTAGGACTTTCAAATACTATTGGGTAGACTAGCATTGTGGTGACTTTTAATAAATTTTGACAGCAATTTATGATTAATTTTTAGTCTCTTTACTAAAATGGCATTTAGTTTTAGTCTGTTGAATTCATTGTAATTATAGTCTAGTTTTAGTCAACTAAATGTAATGTGATTTTAATCGACTAAATCTACTCTCAATTTAGTTGACTGAAATCTAACCAGTTTAGTTAATTTATTAAAGATTAATTATGAATATATCTCAAATTTCTAAGCTCATTATATAGTCCTGAAGAACACACTTGTAAATAAGAAAAAAGTATATTGAGGTTTGAACAATAAAGACCCAGATTTAACAGTTGTGATGTAACATTAGGCCTAAATTATAAGCTAAAAAATAACCTAAAATGCATTCATCATAAAAATTCAGCTGTATATATCGTTCTTTATTCTTTCAAGCATATATATTCATAAGTATATTCATTTGCATAATGTTTAATAGGCACAAAATCGAAAGTGAAAGTAAGAACATGTCTATGGAGGTTTAATTGAAAGTGTATTCAATCTGTGGGCATGTTAATAAAAGCAAATTGTCCTGTGAGGAAGAAGAGCTCTCTCAGTGTGATCATAACTGCTGCCATTTTGGCAAACAACATTTATCCTATCCCATTTATCCTGTTTGAATACAAAAATGTTGGTTGGTTAAAATGTTTTCAATAACTTAAATTTTACAGCAAAAATTAAAATAATTAAATTGCCTCTATGTGATGCCAAATCACTGATTTTATCACTGAATCATTCATTTAATTTATTCATTTGAATAAATTCACTAATTCATTTAAGTGTGAAACAAGTCACTGTCTTCATGAATAGGTAGTTGAATCACTGACTCACTTGATTTATTCAAAAAACATTAATTGGGGCAGCACGGTGGAGCAGTGTAGTACAATCGTCTCACAGCAAGAAAGTCACTGGTTCGAGCCCCAACTGGGTAAGTTGATATATTTCAGTTGGGAGTTTGCATGTTCTTCCCTTGTTCATGTAGGTTTGCTCCGGGTGCTCTGGTTCCCCCCACAAGTCCAAAAACATGTGGTAGATGAATTGGGTGAGCTGAATTGTAAGTGTATGTGTCTGAATGAGTGTGTATGGATGTTTCTCAGTGATGGGTTCCAGCTGGAAGCACATGCTGCCCAGTGCTGCAAAAAACACATGCTAAATAAGTTGGTGGTTCATTCCACTGTGGCGACCACAGATTAACTTAAGGGACTAAGCCAAAAAGAAAATGTCTTAGTATAAATTCACAAATGAAACACCGCCGTGTTGAAGCTGCAGCAGGTCAGTTTGACAAAATAAAGCTAAATCAGGACTCTGTGTTTTAAGCAGACATTGTAAGTCACTTATCAGTTTCTTATTCATTGGATTGATGTATTTTGAAAACAATATCACGACTGCAAATCGCTTAGTAATCAAAAACTTTTAGTATATACTGATTACCATTTTATCTTATTAAATGGCCGTCTCACCTCAGTCAGAGCCGCCCTGCTAACATCTTCACCAAAGTCTTTTGCCAGCCTTTTAGCGATTAACTCATTTTTTTTAACATATTTGGTGGCTTCTGCCTCAAGTTGTCTTTTTTTCTCCCTCAGCTCCTCCTTTACATTTGGATCAATGACTGTAAGATGTTGTATATTTTATGTTCACTATGGCAGCATGTTCACAGTTGCGCAGCAACCGCTCTTAAACTTGAACTTGATTCTGATTGGTCTATGCTCAGCCAATCGTCACGTGTTTAGCACAGTTTTACTAGTCTCGCAGTTCGCGTCAGCTTCATGTGGCCAGTCAGAAAGACACATACACCTGGGATTAGTCTATATAACATGAACGTCTGGATATCATTACAAGTTACAGCACGAAATAATTAAAAGACAAAATGCTCACCAGCCTTCTAACCGTACGTTCACACCGAAAGCGGCGAGAGCGTCCAAGGTCGCTCTGGCCGCCCTGGCGACAACGCTCTCTGCCTTCAGCTCCTGCGGCGAGAGCGTCAAAACTCGCTACATTGATCTCTTATTTAAAGGAGCCGTTGCAGCATATCAGTTACATTCCTGCATTAAACATGTTTCTAGCGTGAAAATGTTGCGCACTTCTTATCAAAGTCATACAACAATGGAAGATCAAGTTGTGTGTGGTGTGGCTTTGCTCTATTTATCCAATATGTGTCCATATGTCTGAAATATCCTGAAGCAGCAGTACTGTTTTGTACTATAACATCGCGTGAGATTCCCGCTTTTTTAAGATAAATATACAACATTAATGAACATCAGTAACTCGCCAGTAACTTATTTAATGTATGTTCCTGTAGGAAAAAATTTTAAATAATTGGAAATCCGGCGACCGCAATAATCAAACCCTTGGGAACAACTGTGGTCGGAACCAAAGTTCACAGGTCTGTGTTCTCTGAACTGCTATCAAGCGATGGACGTCTTCATTCTGATTGCTTGCCGCCGAACCGCGTCATAGCTCATTACCATAAAGTTGACTTCATTTCAACTCTCCTCGACGCTCACGCCGGCGAAGACGCGCCGCGCTGCTCCTCGCCGCGTATCGCCGCCGGCTCTCATTGAAAATGAATGACTTCCGGCTACTTTAACGCTCTCGCCGCTTTCGGTGTGAACGTACGGTAAGACCGCAGCCCACTGGAAAACTCCCAGAAGTCCCTAACATGGTCCCGAAGACCATGATAACTACATGCCTGCAGCCATACATGTAAATCAAAATTAATTGATGCTTACTTCATTGTAGTCACGTACAGCGGCCGTCATCCTCTCCATCAATGAGAGCTGGTTGCTTATCTGTCTGCTCCACTGCTCCGTTTGTTAGATGATCCCACTCTCTCGTGTTTTCTGAACGCCAGAAACGCCCAATTCGCGCAGCAGCAGGATGTCTAATCGCATCAAGGCATTGACTCCACATGTAAATCACAAGCACTTCCTTTATCCGCGTCTGCTTATTGCACGGGCTGCAAAACAACTGCAAAACTGTTTCCCCCGTACACTCCCATGTAATATGTTAGGATTATTGTTTGCTTGGTCCTTTGCAGTAATGTCAGGTGACAGGTGAGACGTCATGAGCGCTGCGTACAACGCCAGCCTGGTGAAAGGGATGTTTCTTTTTTTCTCAAAAATTAGACCTATTTGCGGTTATAGGCCTCATTTGGGCTACTATTTAATTATGAGATTTAAAACTGCATTTTAGTGACATTTTTAGCACTATTTTAGCTAAAATAGATTATTGGATGGTCATCATAACTCAAAAAAGTACACATTAAAATTCATGGATAACAACAATAACCAAAACAGTATTCAAATTAATTTTAATATGGACAGCTTATGGCGCTTCACACCTTTTTAAAGGTCTTTTTTGTTTTAATAAGGTCCAAGATTTAAAATAAAAGTCACTTGTAAAATGTCTTCTCCATTTAAAAACAATACAGTAGTGAAAGATGACTCACATTAGTCACACTGTGTGTTTTCTTGCACAGCTGGATGTTGGACTCATGAAAAATAATTGTTTGCGCTGGCCAAAACTGATTAGATGAAGTCGAAACAACACTCAATAGAGGATTCCACTTGGTCTTAAAACTGTTTTTGATGGGTTATTTTCACTATTTCTAATAGTATAGCAGTCAAAATAAGACAAACAAGCTCATCTTTCGAATCACCTGAACCCTCCTGGCTATGGTTATAAATTTCTGGTTATAAATTTCTGGTGAAAGCTTTATGTGAGTATTATCAATTCCATAATATTCCTTTTACAGCAGGCATGTCCAAACTCAGTCCTGGAGGTTCGTGTCCTGCAAAGTTAGTTCCAGCCCCAATCAGACACACCTGGGCTAGCTAATCAAGCTCTCACTAGGCTTTCTAGAAACATCCTTGCAGGTGTGTTGAGCCAAGTTGGAGCTTAAATCTACAGGACACCGGCCCTCCAGGACAGAGTTTGGACAGCCCTGTTTTACAGCATTATTGTTGCAATGTCATTTAAATATGATCAGTTAAATAGACTTAAGCACCCATTTGGTTGTTAAAGTGTAAAAAGAGATGAAAGACATTAGCAGCAGGCTAGTTTCTTGCATCTTGCTTATATACACTATGAACAGCAGCTAGGCTAATTATTCTCTTTTTTTCTCCATTTACACCTGGATACTCATCCCGAGGTCCTCAGATTATATGGAGTCACTGATTGGATCCAAGAATAGCGACGTGATGATCCCAAGGTTTCCATATCCGGAACCAGGCCGTATCCTGAGCAGCTGCTGCACTGGTCATGAAGGAGTGGAGAGCATGAGACTGATTCCAGTGACGCTCCAGGGACAGAAGAGTCGTCGATGAGGCCAGCTTCCAGCCTTCACCGCTGAGGCTGCAGCTCTGCACAAGACTTTTGGCCAGCGGAGAAATTAAAATGGTCGTGCCCAACTGAGTCTGGTTTCTCTCAAGGTTTTTTTTCTTCACTCACCTCGGTGAAGTTTTTTTTCCCTCTCCGCTGTCGTCACTAGCTTGCATGGTTTGGGATCGGTAGAGCTACCCATCGATGAATTTTCTCTTCAGTGTTTAGACTTTCAGTAATGATTTTAAACCACACTGAACTGAGCTAAACTGAACTGAACTTAAACACTAAAAACTGAACTACTGTGTTCCAATTACTATAACCAATTATGTGAAGCTGCTTTGAGACAATCTACATTGTAAAAACGCTATACAAAATAAATACATAAATAAAGCTAGATCAAAAAATGTAATTGACTGGGGTAAAATTATCTCACCTATATATCTCAGTATCTCAGCCATAGTGAAGATCGCTGTTATTTAAAGAATCAGACGTGGTGATTCTGTATGGGACGGCAACTAACCGGAACCCTTTAGGCCTTGTGCATCATAAAAGGCACACATTTATGTCTCTCTGACATAGTTTTGACTCAAACAATAGCAGGAACAAAGAATTTAACTTGGTTTGAAACCGAATGTCAATTGTAAAATTGTAATGTTACTTTACCACGGTCATAAACCACTAAAAAAAAAATGATAACAAACAGCATAATGCAGTCCAGATCTAAGCAGTCCAGTTTGATTATGTATTGACAGCATTAACAATAACTCTTAAGTCATCTGCCAACTCAGTTAGCCAATTTATATGTTATCAGTCAAAACATCTAGTAAACACGCAAGTTAACAATCTGAAATACATAGTTTTACAAAGATTTGTTTGTTAGCTCAGTCATGGTTCGCAGAAAAATTCTTCATTAGCCTTTATTAGATTGTAAATTAAAAAATTAGACTAAAAGGCAAAAGAAGAAAAAACTAAACAATGATAATAAAACTCATATGATCAACAAAATATTAAAGTCTCTGCAAATAAATAGTGTATGATAAGAATGATAACTGCATATACATATAGTTTGGCTTTTCATTACATACCATTAATACAAAATTGTGACCAAAAATTAAGTTTTGTAAATTTCAGGGGATTAAACAGGTCTAAACAAAAGTTGTGTTTAATTTATATTAAAGTTGACTACATTTAAAAAAAAAAAAAAAACTCTTTTTAGACTATTATTGCAAACAAGAAGCGTTAGTAACACCTAGTAAACACAGAAGTTAACAATCGGAAATATCTAGTTTTACTAAATTTTGATTGTTAGCAGTTGCATTATTGTCGAGTAATTATGCACAACTTTTTGGCTAGCTTCCACAGGGATTAATGAAAAGATATAAGCTCAAAAGCAGAAATTATTTCCTTGTTTTATTTACTACTTCAAATTGGTGCATATTGCACTAACAATACAGCATCAGAACTCGAAACTACTTTGCTCTCAGACATGAACTTTTTTTATGACTGTACAGAGTAGTAGAATAAGTAAACCTTTTCCCACACGAATGACACGGATACGGCTTTTCTCCAGTGTGGACCCTCTTGTGTATTTTCAGATATTGTAACCGTTTGAATCTCTTGTCGCAGTACGAACATTTATAAGGTGTTTCTGTAGTGTGAACTGACTGGTGACATTTTAGAGCACTAACTGAATAGAAAGTCTTCCCACACTCAGAGCAAGCATGATCCTTCACACCGCCGTGCCTTTTCTGGTGTGATTTTAATCCACTCGTATAACGAAAACTCCTCCCACACAAATAACACACGTATGGCCTCTCATCTGTATGAATTTTTCGGTGGTCCCTCAGAAAACTTGGCCGAAAGAAGCTTTTTTCGCACTGGTCGCATTTATAGATTCGTTTTCTAGAATGAGTCAGCAGATGATCCTTAAAGACACTATATCTTCTGAAACTTTTCCCACACTGATCACATTTGTACAGATTCTCTCCGGTGTGAATTTTCACGTGATTAACAAGGCTTTGCTTTCTGGCAAAACTCGCCTCGCAGCAATCACATTTGAACGGCTTCTCTCCGGTGTGGATTTTTATGTGATTAGCAAGACTTTCCTTTCTGGCTAAACTTATCCCACAATGATCACATGTGTAAGACTTCTCTCCGGTGTGGATTTTCATGTGATTATCAAGACTTATTTTTTTGGCAAAACTCATCCCACACTGATCACATGTGTTCTCTCCGGTGTGGATCTTCTTGTGATTAGCAAGACTTAACTTTCTGGCAAAACCCGCCCCGCACTGAACACATTTGTG